>NC_136506.1:98937633-98980133 GCF_053919585.1 Euprymna scolopes
TGCAAAATAAAATGGGAGAGACTGGAAACAAAGGGATGGCTAAGAAGATATCGGATAAGAATTATGAAATGACTGAAATGTTAAGGAAACCCCCTGAATGAGAAGACTAAAACATAGGAGATGCAAGCACACGCCGGATAAACCGAATCTGCTGAATATGTAAATCACAAAGGGACATCACATGGGATTATGAAAACTGAAACTGTATAATTGTAACTTAACCCACCTTTCCGCCCGTCTCTGTTTCTTTTGTGTGTGTCACCATTAACGGATACTGCAGCGAATAAGTGAGGAATATCAAGAATGATAGAATGGCAAATGAGTTAAATCACTAGCTAGATCTCCACTGGTTAAATGCAAAGAGGACTTCCATATTTCTTTGAGGTCTCTTGCCAGTTCTGTGTACTTGATCCGTTTGTCCGCCTCCTTCATCTTAAAACTGTGGTCTGTTTGAATTAAAACAGCTACAGTCTGGCATGAATTTTCCTTCTTGTTAAATATTATGATATTTAGTCTTGTTGCTTGAATGGGTTTATCCGTTTGTAGATTTGGGGAGGCTTATTGTCACCTAAATTTCAGTAAAAGTCAATCATCTCTGCCAAGGAAAAACCAATGGTAAGCGGTTATTGCGATAACGCAAATTCATTTATAAAAGTTATTGAAAAGGTTGGAGAGTACTAGAAATCTGAGAACACTTCTTGTAGCTCAGTCTCCGGTGGAACACCACAAGTTGTTCTCCAAGAAATATCTTATGTGATTACTCCTTGTTAGTAAATAATATTAATAGCCACTCTGAAAACGACTGCACTTCGGATATGCGGATAAATGGGGCCTAGGCAAACTGGAGAGTATATGGGGAAACAACACCGACGATCGAACGTGAAAATGATTAATGAAAAAATCGTCACTGACGAATTGTAGTTTTTTCTGTCCCATCTTACCAAAGGGTGTGGATCAAAGACACAGAAAAACGAAACAAATACGAGGAAGTTTTCATAAAACTGAAAGAAATATGGAACATTCAAAGAATCAATATAATATTAATAATTGTAAGAGCACAAGGAACAGAGGGGAAAATGGAATTAAGGGGAAGACAAAGACTATAGAACATATGCTAATACTAGAAACATGCGATATCTAAATGAAAACTATCGAATGGGGAAATTAACTACCGTGAGCCACGGACGCTAACCGTCCATACAAAAATTGCACCAGAAGTAAAACAAACCAACAGAGGAAGACCAGCTAAAAGCAAAAAAAAAAAAATGAGACCCCCGAAAAGTAAGTAAACAAGATATTGTAGTGTCGGAATCGACTGGTTGAAAACAGTCTAATAGGATAGAAAGATCGAGCAGAGAAAGTAGTAAACAGAAGTCGACTGGATAAACGCGAAGAGAGCTCGAGCATTGTGGAGGCGTATTACCATAAAAAATTATAGTGAATAGAACTGGTCATTTCAAGCTAGCAGTGAACGGTACGCGGCTGTTGCGATAATGTATATTTATTTTCTGTAGTTATAGAAAGAGAAATCTCAAATTATGACCTGTGTTAGATCTTCTGGTCACAAATAGTAATAATAATAATAATAATAATAATAATAATAATAATAATAATAATAATACCAGCACTCCCTGAAAAATATCCTACAATGGCGTGGATTGATTACAAAATAGCATCTTACAGGATCCCACAAACATGAATAATAGGATGCTTACAAATTTATAAAATAACAAGCAGAATCATCAACGTAATAGAAAATGCAATGAAAACAGAAAGACTGGAATTCACAGCTGGTGGACAACACATCACAGAAATTAACGTACAAAGACGCATCTTCTAAGTAGATTCACCCTATGATGCCCCCTGGACAAGCCGTATACAAGTTCTCTAAGACGGAGAAAAAAATTAACCACCTAATGAACATGGGCGACCTGAAACTTTTCTAAAAGACCGAAAATGAATTAAAGACACGAATAAACACGCCCAGGATTATCAGGTAGGATGACAAAATAGAGTTTGGTATTAAAAAGTGTGTACTACGTGTAAAAAGAAAATGAAAACTGGAGACGGCAGAAGACATAAAACTAACCAACCAAACGGAACAAACATGAAGCGTTACAAAGAACAAAGGACAATGAAGCTGTATATCTATAATTTCACTATCTCCCCCCCATCTCCTACCATTACCCAATCGCTGCCTCCAGAGAATGACTTAAAATACCCGAGATATAAATGTACATTCTCGTATATATATATATATATATATATATATATATATATATATATATATATATATATATATATATATATATATGTGTGTGTGTGTGTTTGTGTGTGTTAATATTTGAGAGTATTATGCAGAGTTTGTTTCTCTCGTATTCATCTATTGCGTATTATAATTTTAAGAGTTTAAAATACTAATTTTAAAATATACTTATGCTATAAAACATATGTAAATAAATTTTAATATAACAAACTTTTAAGAAGTTTCTTTTGTGCAATACGCTTGTTGGAATCTTCCAATCTGTAATAGATTTTACTTTATCGCGTTTGATTTATTGTCTCACATTTGAACATTAAAAGACTCTCCATTGCATTTGAATTTTACGATTGTGAATTTATATTTCTTCAGTTAATCTAACGACACCATAGAACATCGTGTTTATTAATTTTGGCTTCGCTTAGGCTTTTCATAAAAGTTTTTAGATATCCAATCTATGCGCTAAACAGAAAAATTTATGACTTCTTATTAACATTTTTATTCTGCAAAAACATTTATTTCCTCTGACGATATGAGTCTTTTATTTAAATTCAATAAATTAAAAACAAAAACTTTTTGTATTTCGTGGTGAATATTATAATTGTTGAAATTTTTAAACAAACACTGATTTTAATTCCAAATTTTAACACACGTTGTCATATTTGAGCCGGTGCATTTGCTACTAGTCCCCCTCTCCTAGACAGGGTTCAAAACGGAGTCGCTTATCAGATAGGTCCTGAAATGTAATCAAAGCTTCAGCCTCTGTCCTATCGACGAAATGTAGCATCCTTCTGTCTGTTCTACAAGTACTTTAACGGTGAATGCCCCACGAACTGCAAGCACTTGTACTCCCTCGACATAAATACCCCCGACAAACCCGACAAGCAGCAAAATCCCACCCCTTCACAGTTGAGATCCGTAGATGTAAGAGAGCCTTCTGCTCCAGTAGTTTCTTCCCCAGAATCGTTAGACTTAGGAATTCCCATCCAGGTTACTGCTTCCCCAACTGTACTGACATGCAGAAGTTAAAGTGTAACGTGAGCCGTCATCCTGTTGCCGAACTTCCCAATCCGTACCCCTGTAGCCTGTGTTCCTAATAGTTGACGCCTACATCAAAGTGACAACGTGCCTTTTTTTGAATGAAAATGTAATAATATATATATATATATATATATATATATATATATATATATATATATATATCTTGGAATACAATTAACAATGAAACATGTGTTATGAACTTATGGAAAAAAAACATAATTCCTTAAAATTGGTGAATTCGCAGACTCGGGACTAATAAACCTTAAAGACAATTCAATAGAATTGGATTTGCCATTTCTTAAATTTGGCATTTTAAGATATTTTTACTTTTTGAACGTTTTACTTGCAAACCAAGCAGCAACATTAGAACTCTGATTCTATGATATTGTTCCGCGTAAAATTAAATGTATCAAACATCATACAGTCTTGCTATTGTAACAGTTGCTGACGACACTACCATCTATGGACGCACATCTAAGACAGTAAACGACCAAGTTCCCTCCGATTCTCTCTCCTCTGATCTTTATCACGTTGTACAATGGGGAAATAGTGGCTGGTTACATTTAATGCATCTAAAACCAAGCTTCTATCTTTACATCATCAACGTTCTGATCCCCAGCTGGCATTACTTAAATGAATGGCTCTCGTCTTGGGGAGGCCTCAAGTTTTGACAGACTTCTGGGCTTGACCTTTACTCCTGATCTTAAATGGAATACGTACATCAAATCTGTTGCCAAGGCCCCTGGAAAAATGGTCGGATCCTACTATCGATCCAGTAGATATCTCACTGCTGATGCTATTCTCTATCTATATAAGAGCCAGATACGTCCAAGGATGGAATACTGTTGCCACATATGGGTAGGAGCTGCTAGAAAAGACTTGTCCTGCCTTGATATGGTTCAAAATAGACTTCGTGGCCTGGTGGGAGATGCTCTTTTCTCTTCGCTGCAACCTCTATCTCACAGAAGAGATGTTGCGAGTTTGTCTCTGCTTTATTGTTATTTTCATGGAAAGTCTTCGACTGAGCTTCAATCTATGGTCCCCCCTCGCCAAATTTTCGTAAGAAACACTAGACTAACTGAAAACAGTATCAATAATTCCCCCCACTCTTTATCTGTGCCTAAACCTAAACATAGATTCCATGATCAAATCTTCTTTCTTCGAACTGCACGACTGTGGAATTGTCTTCCGTTTTCCTGCTTTCCAGCTGTCTATAATATGGTTGTCTTCAAGTCCAACGTGAACAAGTTTCTGATGAGCCGTTCCACTTAAGTTAACAAATTTACCGAACTTCCATTACTATCGATTACTATATTGTCCTTTTGACTACTCTACACTCTTTAAACCTTATCCTTGAGTGACCTATCGGTCTTGATAAGTGGTTACACCTATGTAAAAAAAAGTTAACTAGGTGTTTTTCCTGTTTTACGTATTAAAGATTACTTTTAAATATTTACAAAAATACGTTGGAATTTCTTCATTATTCTCATGAAAAAGAGAAAAAATCAATTAAAAAAAAGTTTTTTAAAATAAAAAAGTACAAAATGGAAACGTTGAACAGAATATACATGAATACATTTTTATTTGGATCTAATTATTCCTGTTTTATTGTGTAAATTTTTCAGTTTTTATTTCTTTTTTTCTTTTAATACCTCGCGACACCGTTATAATGTCACGACCACGTTGCACAGGCACACTCTGGGGTCATCCCTTATTAAATGTTGTAATCAATCAATTCTCCATGAAAAGAAACGTATAAAAACGTTTTTATCCCCATTTAATCCTGGATGTCGGGTGTCACTGTTAGTTTTATAATTAATTTGATTTAACAGTATTTTTTTAATTAAAATTCACACTTTGAAAATAAACATCACAATCTACTTCATGACTAGCATTATCTATATAATCCGTTTTTGACAGAAAAGACAAGCTAATTTAAACTACAACGTGCCTAAAATAAGTTTCTAAATAGTTTCGCAGGCATCGAAAATAGTCGTAGACTCGCAAAAATTCAGTATATTACTGCTATACATTTTATGAGATGACTGTCCATTTTTGCTTATTTCAGATTCAAATGAACAGCTACAGAAGAATTAGAATATATCTTACTAAATGTAGATTGTCATAGTTTGTGATTTTAAAATATTCAATATGAGCCTCGAGAGACTCTAGAAGAACCATATGTAATGACATTGTTTTAAACTTGCACAAATATAACAGAAACGCATAGTATTCTTTAAGCTGTTTTGGACCATCTTGCCTAATCGAAATCAGTTTTTTTGTGGCATAAGGAAGGCAGGAATTCTGTGAGGGAGGGATGATTGGAGGTGTGGCAGGAGTTAGAAAGTCAGAACACAAGAGTAGATTGCCCAAATAAAGAATTTGGTGGACTAAGACCGCTGAGTGTCTATAGAGACAGGGAGCGCACTGTTTAACGTCAGTGTGGGAACGGTGAATAATTATTTGTGAGTAACTTAAATGTGAATATTCGCGTTAATTATATCACAAGCCTGTTAGGAAGATCAGACTATTTGACCTAGATTGGTATTAAGATAGTTCCGAAACCACTCTGTAGTTCAGATCTGTAAACTTGAAGGAACCTCGTATCATGATTTCAATGGAAAACGATCTTCGACATTTTCCATCGTCTGCACAAAAATGACACTCTGCACAGAAGTTTTCGTTTTGGCATGGAACTGCTGCTGATTAAATAATCCGCCACTTGATCAATACTCACCACCTACACCTCCCGAGATGTTCTTGAATGCTGTATCAAGCATCATCGAAAAAAAGAGCAAATAGGATCGGCGCAAGGACACATCCTTGCTTAGTTCCATTGGATACCTCAAATTGACTGCTTTGTTCACAGCCAGATCCTAATGAATGGAGGCAATCACATTCAACATCTTGTCTAGAATACTGAACCTCCTCAAAACAGTCTACAGACCATGCCTAGATACGGTATCAAAAGCCTTTGTGAGATCAAGGAATGTAACAGACAAACCCTTATTCTGCTCCCGCGCTTTCTCCTGTAGTTGCCGAAGACTGAAGATCATGTCCACGATGCCTCTTCTCACCCTAAAACACACTGGTATTCTGGGAGCACAGTATTACCGATTAAACCATTGAGTTTGTTAAAAATCACACGAGCTAGAATCTTACCAGCAACAGATAAAAGAGAAATTCCTCTGCGGTTATCACACTCACACTTATTTCCTTTATGCTTAAACAGGTGAATAATTGACGCGTCTTTAAACTGTTGTGGCACAGTAACAAGTTCCTATATTAATGAAAACAAGGCACTTAGTTTCCTGATAAGCAGTTGGTGTCCACATTTGTATACTTCTGCAGGTATGTTGTCATTACTTGGGGCCTTAACATTTGAAAGTTGCTTTACCGCCAATTCAATCTCCCACATAGACTATCAGCAAGCGTTTTGAAAGTTGGCCTCTTAAGAATATCGTCAACCCTTTCTCGATCCACTGTCAATTCTCTGTTTAGAATATGTGAAAAGCATTAAGTAATTTCTTTCTTATCAGTGAGTCTTATGCCATCCGACGGAAATATTGGAGATGCCTATCTTGAAATGGGACCAAACACACCTTTGAGGTTTTTGTGGAATGAGTTAAAATCACACATATCCGCCGCATCTCGTAAGGCCTTAGCTTTCCGCTCCCACCAGTTTTTTCCATTTTCCGCAGCCGAGATTGTAGCAACCATGTTGGCTCTTCTAAAAGCCTTCTGTTTCCCTGAAGAATTTTGTCAGTAATTCACACTTGATGGGTTTGATGCATGTTACTGCACAGGATAATTTTCACAAAACCACTCTTGGTTTTACCTTTAAACATGTCTTAATGAGTCTTTGACAGAGTTATACACCGCAGTTTAAAACTATCTCCACGATGCCTCAATATCATTACCACATAAAACGGAGATCAGCTTTTCATCAGTAGCTTTTTTAAACGAGCGCATTGTCTCCTTAACCTTCAACCTGCCTACATCGATTCTCTTGATGGGAGAATTATGTTAATTTCAGACAGAGCCCTTGATTTTCATCCTGAGTGTGGAACAGATGAATTTATGATCTGACCAACACACCCCGATACTGTAAAAGCGTGTAACATTTATATCTAGTCGATCAGAACGACGTACAATATATAGTCAAGCGATGATGATGATGATTAGACCGGGGATGCTTCAACTGGCTTTCTTTAAATTAGGCAGCTTAAACACTGTATTAGTGGCAAAATATCAAATTCGCTGCAAACAGACAATAACTGAACACCGTTTGAGTTTACCAATTCCATGTTCATCAATGACATTTCCCAAACAATTGTGTATCACTACGCACGCGGGCACTGAAGTCACCCAAGACAAACAGCTTATCCTGTATACAGACCTTGTTAATCTGTTCACGTAAACAGGAGTAAAACCTTTCTTTCAGCTAATCAGATAAATTAAGTGTAGGTGCATATAACTAAAAAATGTGACATATTTGTCATTTCCTACGTGAACACGCAAGGACATAGGTCTATAATTTATACCAAAATGCTGAGACTTAAGATTTTTTGTAATATCATTCCTGATGTCCAAACCAACGCCATATTATCGTTTCTCAGTACTTGATTCTCCAATCCAGTAAAAAATGCATCCACCTAAAACTGCCCCTAGCTGTCCTGTATCAGCAAAACTAGTTTCAGAAAGAGCTGCAACATAAATTTAGGATGCCTCAACACACGTGCTATGATGGCTTTTTTTTTCGTTTAGGGTGGTGTTTGTTATTTTGGGGTGTTTTACATTCCAAGTCGCATTGAACTTATTCAATACATGTATTTTGTTTCTATTCTTAATTAGGGTTATAATATTTGATGCCCAGATATTTGCACCTGATGACAGAGGCAAGAGAAAGTAAACAATTTTTAGGTAACCTTTTATAGAATTTTCCTCATGAAGAGTAAATAAATGGCATCTTATAAAGAGATGATTGTTATAAAAGGAGCGCACGAGTCACACATTTACTTGCGGGTGTTGTGAAAGAACGGCCATCTACCTTTCACCACCTATGTCTAATGTTCATGTAAGAAACTACCAGGGACATACTTCACCTGTCTCGTAACACTCCCACCATCATCGCCACAGGATTTATTGATTTATTGTTAGTTATATTGAGGGAATAGTCACCAACAATGTGTATTTTTAACATTATTTTATTATTTCGTGTCTTGGTTTTTCATTGAGAATTATATTGAGATCATTGTAATAATGTTTTTAAATCATTGACATCGTTTTTACGCGTTTCAGACGTTCTGTGAAGCGTCCTCGTCAGAAATTATTTTCAAATGTGTCGGAGATGTAAAAATAGCATTTTCGTAGTTCATTTGAAGTGTTTGCAAGGGGTGGAAACATGTGTCTACTATTCAAAGGAATGTTCAATTTTTATTACTGTTTTATTGGGCTGTGTCGAGGCCGCCGACCTCGGCTGTGGTCACTCCTGTGTTGTGTTTCTCTCTCTTTCTAGTTGTGTTTTTTTCTTTTTTTTCCTTTTCCTTTAGGGTAGGGTAGGATGTGTGCATATATATATATATATATATATATATATATATATATATATGTGTGTATATGTATATATCAAACTTTAGGCTTAAACGAATTGAAATTGGTTTACGCACACACACACACACACACACATATATATATATATAATTGTTTGTAATATTCCGAATTTTACTGGATTTGTATAATTCAGTAAATTTTACTGGGTTTGTATGATTCAGTAAACTTTCATGCATCATATATATATATATATATATATATATATAAAGAATGATGCAAGCGACAGTAACTTTAAAGGAAGTAAAAATCACTTTCAAGACTTCAATCAATACGTCTAGGCAATTATTATTTTTCTTTATAGCAGCATATTATCAGTAATAACAATAAAATAATTAACAATGAAAATAATTCTTATTCTTATTTTGTAATGCGTTTCACGCCAAAGGATGTCGGCATATCGATCACATTCTTTTGATGCCGGATAAACTTGACGGCGTGTTTCACGTTAGTGAGCAAATTTCTTGCAATTAGATCAAATTCGTAATCAAGACAAAACATATATCGCCATCTTCTATCGATTTATCTGAATATTTAATCACAAAAGAGCAGATGCGTATTTCGTTTTTATGCGTTCTTTACAAACTGCACTAGTCATGCTTTTGTATAAAATTCGTGCAATAAATAATAAATAAACAAATATTTAAGTATTAAATCTATACGTTTTATGTGGTTATTTTAATACTTTCCTAAGAACAACAGATCGATAATCGATTTCGGTAAATCATGTTTATGCTATTTTTTATTATAAATAGAGTAAAAATACAAGGCCATATATGTGAACGTCGAGGATTATAAATATTATTTTTGTTTATATGTTGTTATAAGTCGTGGCAATATACGTGCTGATGATTCCAGATCAGACTGTCTGAAAATGTTAGCTTCCTGGGACAAAATTCACCTAACAATAATGCCGTTTGTTTTTCTGCTTCCTTTTGTAAACCTTAATTATGTTCTGCACCCCACACCAAAACAACTCGCCTTTGTCCACTTTTCCTTTCTTCCCTATTACCTTTTTTCTCATTATATATCTCCCCCATTTTCTGACTGGTTTTCTAAATTAACATGTGCCAAACATAAATACCGTAACCCTTTTTCCTCTTCTATTGCAAAACTCATTCATGTTCTGCAGAGCAGTGGAAAAAAAGCAAAAATCAACTACAAAATACCCAAGCAAAACATTACCCACTAGCGATTGAATATAAAAAGAGCTGCAAAGAAGCTAAGTGCAAAATGAATACTATTTCCCGAATTATTATATTCGGTATTAAATAAACTGAAAAAGATTTAATATGACGTAAAACAAACACAAATATGTAAACTTTCTTCTCAACTTACCTACTTCGAATACGTAGTAATTTGGTTTTTACCGCATTTGATGCATAGTTTAATTTATTCAAATTAAATCAACGTTTCCATATGGAACTCACACCTTGGACCTTATTCTCGCGTTACCTACGCACTGTTCCAACATTTCAAAATAAAATCGCTCAGATACAACGCTCGGCTCTTTACAAACAACCTTTAGTTTCTCCAACTTTACAACATATCAAGGAATAAGAAGAAACGAAAGTAAACAACACACAGAGGATGGAGTATAGCCTCGAAATATATTTATTATAAATTTCAAACAATTAAAATATTTGTTTATTTCCTAGTATTACGTTGTGATTTCGTTCCAAGCACATTTGATGCGTATTTTATATATATATATATATATATATATATATATATATTAGTCAGGATGACGTAATATATAATTTAAATATTTAGTAATCACTATGATATGGTAGTGCATAAGTGGGGGCACACTTCATATACATTCATATATAAATAAATATGTATATATATATATATATAGTATGATTCGATTTATAATTAAAATGTGTAGTAGTCACTTTTATATTCCATGAGTATCGATGATACCTTCGAAGAATCTTCGAAGCTATCATCGATATGAGAAGTGTCATTTCTACTAATAAGAAATGTCTTGAATGATACTCAAAGACAGCTGTGCAAATGAGTTCAGAGTAATTAATTATCAGAACTGACTCTTAACGGAGAATTGTCAGTTGAGAAGTTGGTATTCTGGCAAGTAAATAATGTGTGAAACAAGTTATTTTAAAAGTTAAAGTTCGTTAAGTTACGTGAAACATTCAATAATAAGATTGCACACCTACCGATTCAGTTCAGATAACACTACATAGCTATCGACAATTTTCGTAAATGCACAGAAGAGACAGAAAGCAACGACTACGATTCGAGAAAAAAATGAATATAATACTACAAAGAAAATTGTTCTACTAAAAATGTATACATTTATTTTGGTATAAAGTGGCGAGGTGCCCAATTGTTTTTTCGTCAGGATATTTCATAGAGCGCAATTCGCGTTCGTATTTTCTGAAAAGAACCAACTCAAGAAGTATGTTGGTGGCAATATCAATATTGATAACATGATCAACTGATTTCATGTTTCACAAGAGAAAATAAACATTTTCTTTTTTATATTCTAATAAAACAATGCCAACACATCTCTTTTTTATATTGTTCTTATCCGGCGTTACGAGGTATAAAACGTAACATTAAAGTTCTTAAAATTATGAAGTAAAAACGGAAAAGAATTTGAGACATATTTATGTGAGCAAATGTCTTTTCAAAAAAGACCACTTCTTGTAAATAAAAAAAAAACAAAACAAATACTCGAGCTGAAATCGAAGCCAAAACCTAAAGACAACGAGTCATGTTCAATTACGATCAACCATGCTTGACATAATTTAAAAAAAATGTTTTCTAACGAACTTATTATTTACAAAGTACGAACGATTCGCACATGTGCAGTTGTGAAACAGTTAACAAACGGATAAAAATCTAATGAACCCCGAGTACCAGTTTTTTTATTTTGACGCATTTTCAAGGATGTAATTCAGTTAAAACATTTTTACGTGCCTGAATACTCTATATACGAAATTTGAAGTCTGTAGATCAAAGATTCCTTGCATATAAAGGTTGAAAAGTGTCTACATTCTCATTCTAACTTTCATAAATATAATAGATTTGTCCAGTGTTTCTGTCAGTTTGTGCCCTTCGACCGTCGTCAGGCTTGTTGGTTATTGTTTAGAAGAGAAAGAGAAAGGTTACTGACTCCATATATATTTTCCTATTCTGGACTTCTTTGTTTTACGGCTGTGGTTTCGTATATGTGACAAATTGTCAAAATCATTGACAGAAACGAACAATGAGAGTCAAACGTCACCAAGAGGTGACCCATATGCTTAAAAAAACAACATTACGAAGCAGACCAAGCTTAGTAAATGATAGTATTTTGGAATGTCTGATTGTCGGAAATACAAAAATTGTAGACTCTTAAAATTTCAGCGATAAAAAGGGAGATTATTTCACTTCGATCTTTATTAATTTTTCACAGATGAGAAACCACAACCATAAAATAGCAACAACTTCAAGAATATCGACAATATCTACGGAGCCAGTAACTTTTCTTCTATTCTTTTCCAAAAAAAAAAAAAATAACCTACATGGCGTAAGACGGTCGAAGGCCAAACCGACCGAAACGTTGCACAAATAACACTGATCATGTGATTCATACTCCGATAAATATAAGTAATATGAACAATCATTTAAAAAATCCAGAACTTAAATTTTTTTCTTACAGTTTAGTCTTAATATACGAAGTGTTTGTTAATGTGTGTTTTCTGTAAGTTTAGAAATATTGCCAATGCAGGGCCCTTAAAGCCATGCGTTAGCTCCAACAATGATGAACTCTTAATACTGTGTTTGTGATTACTCTAATAGTTTCTGATTATTATGGTCTACCAACATTGCGCCTTAAGTAGTCATATTCTCTCCTATGGCGTTGGCCGAGACAGAGAACGTAAGCTCGCAAAGCTGTGGATTGTTGACAAATGTCCTGACCAACAGGAATTATCATTTTCTTTTTTTAAATTCAATTTTCACCCCAAACAAGGCGTAGTGCCACTTTGAAGTAGGGGGCTGCTATCGGAGATAAAAGTTGCAGGGGTATTATGAAGGCAGATTAGTAGCAAGATGTTTGTTCACATTACACTTGAACTTCTGCATTTCAGTACAGTTGGGAAAGGAGAATCCCGGAAGGGATTTCAAAAGTCTAGCAGTTCAGAGGAAGAAACTATTCGAGTAGAAGGCGTTCTTACATCTAGGCATCTCTACAGTGAAAGTGTTGTCGGGGTTCTCGGGGGTATTCACGTCAAGTGGGTACAAATGCTTGTAGTTCGCCAGAGCATTCATCATTAATGTACTTGCAGAACAGGCAAAGGGATGCAATATTTCGTCGATGGGACAGAGACTGAAGCTTAGATGACAGTTCCGGACCTACCAGGTTGGCGACTCTCTTTTGAACACTGTATGACTACTTAAGCATTAAACACTAGTGTATTTCGGTATTAAAATATGAATATTTTAAATGTTAATATAATTCTAAAGCAATATCAATCAGAATATGCCGATAGGATAATTAGTTTTAATGAATAAACTTCAAAGCGTATAACGACTTGTTTTTTTTACTTCTAGGTGTTTATATGATGCGTAACACGTGTCTTACCCTTTAACAAAGTAATTATTCTGTTTACATTGATTTAGTTTGATTTAACTGCTTATTATAAACTACATAATCCAACACATTTGGTGAATGTTCAGTTTATCTCTTTTTTATTATATTAGATCTTTTTATTATTAGTAGTAGCAGCATTTTGTAATTTCATTATTGTGTTGTTATTCTTATCGTTTATTTACTTACTTAATTAATTTCCTCCTATTAATATCGTTTTATTAGATGTGCTGATTCACATTTTATTTTTGGCAGCATAGTAGAAAAACGTTACATCTTTTGTTTAATAACTCAAGGAAAAGCAATCTCAGATTAAAACTGGAAATAGCCATATGGCCAGTAAACCTATTAGATAACTGAATAAAAAATCGTATCGAAATGTGTAATATGATTTGTTTTAAAACTAAAAATTGAGTAAATGAACCCGTCACACCAGTAAATTTTCTGAATATATATATATATATATATATATATGTGTGTGTGTGTGTGTGTGAGAGAGAGAGAGAGAGAGAGAGAGAGAGAGAAAGAGAGGGTATATAATCTAAATTCAACTAAGGTCCAAAGAATCTACTAAATAATTCAAGAGTTACTCTTGAGATTCAAGCCAATTTCAATGTGACTAGAAAAGACTATTTTTGTAAAAGCAATCGACAACAAACTGCTTAAATCGCTTTTAATATACACTATCTACCCCAAAAAATGAACAACTAATGTACTTTCAACGTACAAGCTCATGGCCTGGGGCAATGGGAGTTGGAACATCATTGCTATCGATTTTCGCCTAATTTGTGAGTGTGCGTTTGTTTTCGTTATGTAAAAAAAAGAAACATTTATGGCTTTCATCTTGGGAAGCTCTCATGTTTTGACAAGCTTCTGAGGTTGACCTTTACTCCTGCTCTGAAACAGAACACGTACATTAAATCTGTTGCCAAGGCCGCTGTAAAAATGGTGGGATCTTTCTATCGATCCGGTAGATATCTCACTGCTGATGCAGTTCTCTGTCTATATAAGAGCCAGATACGTTGAAGGGTGGAGTACTGTTGCCACATCTTGGCAGGAGCTGCTAGAAAGGACTTGAACTGCCTTGATATCGTTAAACATAGACTTCGTAGCTTCGTAGGGGATGTCGTTTATTCTTCCCTGCAAACCATTTCTTACGGAAGAGATGTTGCGAGTTGTTTATCGTTATTTTCATGGCTAGTGCTCAACTGAGCGTCAATCTATGGTTCCCCATCGCTAGACTTTAACGAGAAACACTCGTTTAGCAGAAAACACTATCAATAATCCCCCCACACTGTTTATCTTTGTCTAAACCTGAAAGTAGATTCCATAAAGGAGCTTCTTTCATAGAACTGCACGCCTATGGAATTGTCTTCCGTTTTTCTGCTTTCCAAATGACTACAATATGGTTTTCTTCAAGTCTAACGTGAACATGTTTTTGACGATCGTTCAAATTAAATAAACAAATTTACCGAATTTGCATAACTAACGATTACTATATTGTCCAATAAATCGTTCTCTTTATCACTATAAAAGTTTACTCGAACTAATTCTCAGTAAGGAAACAAAACACATGGCTTGTTTCGAAGTCGTTCGAGGGGACCTGGTCTATATAAAATAAATAGTTGAGTCGCCTCCGTCTTCTGGCCGACGACTCTTACTGCTCTGTGTTTTTTAAAAGAGTAACCCGCCGGTGGCATTTTCAGTTCCGAAATGATTGTGAATTACTTTGAAATAAACCTTGCGGTTATGGGACAGTGGGTGGAGCTTAGCAGACAGTTTGGGAGCTATTAGATTTGAAATTCTTTTTTGGTCATGTCAAAGTGTGAGTTGCAACAGAATATCTTATGCATTTGTTGGTCGTGATAACGAATACCCTCAGTAGTTTTCTAGCACATGGCCAGTGCCAACATTTTGCGACATCATTGTATTTGTTCCATATAATGTTACTTGTAAATGCTAAGGCTGGTTATATCGAAGATATTTCAGTTGGCGTAATATAGTGATTGAAGAGTTTTTTTTCATTATTGTTAAAGGGAAGAAGCTAGACTGTGCAGAATTTAATATTACTTTCAATTAAGGTCACCAATCTATAATATAAATCTCACTTGTTCATTTAAATGTATGTATGTTTGTATGTCTGGTAAAAACTTTCAGCATAGGCGACGGATTTTCAGGAGATCGGAATTGTTTGGAAGCTCGACCCTTCAGAGGAAAAATATCAAAAGATTGATAATAAAAATTAATTCCTTCATCCTCAATTGGGAACTTTTCTACAGGGTAGGGACGCGTTCTTCGCTGATATTTTCGAAAGGCATCCCCTCCTTTCGATTGATTATCGAATTACTAGCCCTAATGTAAACATTCGATTGACTAGTCTTTATTGAAACCTTTCTGACTTCTGGTTTCGCGATGGCTGTAACAGCAAAGATGTCACGTTTTTGTCACGTTCTTTTTCTCCTTCACAGTATGGGATTGAGCCTTCTTGCCTACTACCACATTTTTTTTGCTCAACACACACCTCCAAACACCCGGGCAACGCCGGACACCCAGGCTAGTTAATCTATAATCTTGAGGTAATTCTTATTGTCAGGCTTTTTCTTAAATATTTTTACCAGATATGATTCACCGCTACTTAAGACCCGAAGTCACTCGATGCATTATGTATTGGTACTTTGTGATAATATATCATACTCTCCGATGTCAGAAATCACCTTTGTATTTGTGAAAAAATAAATTATATAAATAAAACAAATAAGCATAACCCAAAGGATAAGATTGTTTACGGAGAGAAAGCAGTTACTTTTCTCGTAGCCAAAAAAACAAGATTGTCATTTCAGAGCATTAAGAATTTTATCTGTCATTATCAGTCTTCTCGTCGAGGATTGTGTCAATTCAAGCCATGAATGCATAACTAATACTTTATTATAGAAGAGGAAACGGGACATTTCAATTTTATTTGTTTGTTCATTTTATTGAACTTATATCCAATTAATTATTATTTTATATATTAAAGTTTATTCCCCAACCACCATCAAACAATATGGCGACAATTTCGTCTCTGAAAAAAAAATTTATGACTGCGATGGTGTTTCTTTCATGAATGCAAAGAAGTTTTTTATTGAATTTATATAAATGATTATCTTCTATCTAACAATAGATCTTTATAAATTTGCATTTATTCAGACATTAGTCGGGTTTATGATATATTGCTAAAAAATTCACAGTCCGCCAAATATTTGATAAATGATTTAGGAAACAAATACTATTTTTGCGAAAAAGCTTAACCTAGAGAGTTGGTTTCTTCTGTCGAGAGCTCAATTTATACTATTGCAGAATATTTACAATTGTACAATATCCTGATAAAGTTGAGGAAGAATTGATGTAGTTTCTCTTTTGTTGTCGTAAGATCATCCCCCGTAATGAGTTACTTTATCTTTCTTCGAAAACAAAACTCTCAGGCATTATCTTCCTATATGGAGGGTTGTAGTGAAGCAAATTTCCGTTCGTCATTATACCATCTTCTTAAAAATGTTTCCTCGTTTTTGTAGAGGTTGCTATTATCAATCTCATGCAGTTTGCCCTCTTTTTGGAGGAAGAAAAAACGTCTGAGAAAGAGAGAGAGAGAAAGAGAGAGAGAAAGAGAAAGAAAGTGTAGAGCATTATCTGTTCTATTGGCATGTAAAAACTATCTAAAATACCTTTTTTAGCGATGGTAACTCCTCCCAGAAAATACTTTTCTCATCAAGATTCTTTTTTATTCAATGTTCACCCCAAACAAGGCACAGTGCCTCTTTGCAGTAGGGGGCTACTATCGAGGACATAAGTTGCAGGGATACTATGATGAGAGGTGAGTAGCTAGATATCTGTTCACATTACACTTGAACTTCTGCATGTCAGTTCAATTAAGAAAGCAGAATCCCAGAAAGGAGTTCCAAAGTCGAACAGATCTAGGGAGGAAACTATGGGAGTAGAAGGCGTTCTTACACATAGGGATCCCTACTGTGAAGGGGTAGGATTTAGCTGCTTGTGGGGTTTGTCGGGCGTATTCAGGTTACAAGTGCTTGTAGTTCGTCAGAGCATTTACCATTAAAGTAGTTATAGAACAGTACGAGGAAAGCAACATTTCATCGATGGGAAAGAGGCTGAAGCCTAACTGACAGCTCAGGACCTATCGGGTAGGCGACTCTTTTTTGTAACCCTGACAACGAGTTAGACACAAGTAGCAGATGCACCAGCACAAATGCGACCAGAATAGTGGCCTTATAGAGGTACAGAATACTTTCAGGTTTTTATTGTAGTATATGTTCGTTCTGAATGATACATTCTTTCCAATAAAATCCTTTTTGGTTTTATGTACGAAGAAGTAATATATTTTCTATTATAAGCCAATTATCTATTTATTAATTAACTTTCAAATACTATATTATTAAAAGCCAGCAAATCCGCGAGGAATAGGATTCTCTCCTGAGATGACTGACAAGTAAACCTAGCTGACGTCACTACTTCTCAACGTAACTTTCTTCTCTTTCAATATATCTTTAAAACCTATACTGTGTTCCGAGTTGTTCATTTCTGATCCTAATTTTGGGTCCATATTAATACCTGCTATGTTTTCAAGAGTTCATTTATCAGGCATAACTTGCGTTTTGTTCAACGGGAGTTGGTGCAGTGTTGGTGTTTTTGCTTTTCTACTTAAAAATGAGGACAAACAATGATGTATTCATAAGAAAACACCTTTATTCGCGGTAGCAGTGAATACATCCGAGGTTGCGCATTAGTTGAGAGAGTGATTATTGTCCAGTCAATTGTGCAAAGTAAATTTTACATTGGTATCATATAATAACTTTACACATGCGGATCTACCTGCAGATGTTCAATGTGGGACTTCCCATTCGCCGTCAATGTAACATCGCACTCAGGTTTCTTTTATTAACATCAAGATAATTCTCATTTTCAACTAAATATCGGATAAGATTAACTTTTTTGTGTGGTTTTGAATCAACACATTTTTTCTTAAATTGCACTACTTTCAACGAGAGCGTTTGTTTGAAACCAAATAAACAGAGATATATTTCCGTCAAGCGATCAACTGCGTGTCTGTTATCTATACCTTATTGAGCACATCAAGATATAATTGGTAAATCTATTCAGTAAATTTACACGAATAATGCATGGGCGTCTCTTCACATATCGAATATAACAGAAGAGATTATCGGTTATTTTATTTATATTGTGACTTTACTATCCCCCGTCTATTGAAAGAATATATCGATCTTTTGAATCGATACCTTGCTTAACTGCAACAACTAAGGCATTCCTCATTCACCTGATCCTATATTTTTGTTAGTTTTCCTAAGTAAAATTTCTCCTGATGATGGTATCATTAGAATATAATTGACAGGAATGTAATCACCAAATAGGGATGTAATACTTAAGACCATGGTAAATTGAGAAAAGATAAAATACCATTTAATATCAATGTCTTATGTGTCAAATATATCACCCGACTGGAGTGACGAATATGTCATATAGACACGCACCTGGCTGGAAGGCAATGCAATTTTCTTGCGTTTTTCTTTTTGATGGAATTGAAGTGCGTTACCGGATGCAAAATCATTACGTTTTTGTTTTCCAAGAAATTCAACAAAGAATTATAGGATTCGTAACGTTACTTTAAGATCAATTATTTTGTTACTTCAATGAATAGATTAAGAGATCGCGAATACCGATTAATTATAGAAATGGAATATGGACAGTTTATATTTAAATCACCCCAGTTAGCTCCGTGTTATTATAAATATAAGTGTTAAGTAAAACATTAGTTCTAAGTGATGGTCTTCTGCTCTGAAAGTATATATACTATCAACTACGATTTCAAAGAAAATCTGCACTGTGATTACGAATGGAAGGAAAAGAAAATTAGTCCTAGAATTGAGATATATATTTTTTGATTTTTATTGGTAGGAATACAAACTATATTTAGAAAAAAAATCATAACAAACTAATTTTCAATCGTACGTACTGTCTTCTTCAGAGTAATGACAGGGAAGCGTGCGTCCGGTAAGAAGGAGGAGACAATGGTATAGGCAATGAGTTGATAATATTTAAGCTTTTGAATTGATAGGTAATGGCCAGAAAATTCGAGGCAACATCAGGGGAAAGAGATTTGTTTTATGAAAGAAATGTGGTTGTAGAGGAAATATGCAACTATAAGAAAGTAAAAAATGAATTAGAGGATTGCTAATGAGCAGAATTTCCTCCTCCACTGTAACACTCATCCTCCATGTAGGTGTGTCTTTATTTTCATTCTGTATATTTATGATATTAGCAATAATTAAGTGGCCTCCAAATCCCTGTTGAATCTAGAGATAGGATGTTTTTTTCCCCCAAAAAGGATGTTTTTCTCAAACTTGTTTCTTTGTTCTGTTTTACATGTTGTATGCTTTGTTTGCTTTTAGGTGCTGAGTTGTGACGTGAATTAAGTTTCAGAACATATCCTTATGCACCCATGTTGTATTTAATGTATAGTATGTTTAAACTATAGTTGTTTGAAGATCTGTTTAAAGAGGTTTATGTAGATTTAAGGTGTTATGGTTAAAATACAAATACCATTCTTAAGATGCGTTTGTATACTTTTTATTTGTCAGATTCTCTGTTTATATGTGATTCTTTGCTAATAGTTTCTATAATTATTCTGAGTGGATAGTTGCTATGGGAGAATAATTGGCTACAGTTCAAAACTACGTGGCATGCATAAATAGGATTGTGTATAACCTAGTGATACGTAAGCATTTATATAAAATTCGGAACCTAATACTGATCCATTAAAATGTATTAAGCATTTCTACACAACTAAACTCACACACACACACTCACACACACGCGCACACACACACACACACACACACCCACACACACACACATATATATATATATATGCACTAGCGGGTAAGGACTGCCAGCTTTGTAAAGTCGTAACATACGCTTAAATATTATATTTTAATTCGTCCATATTTCGTATATATTATTATAGAGTCGTAATGTCAAAAGTAAAAGCAAAAAGACATTTGGATGGGATCAGCTGGAATCAAACATACAAAGCTTCTAGCATTCTACCAACGTAATACGCATATGAACTGATTAAAAATTATACATTAAAAACAAAATCTAAGATAAAAGTACAAAATGTATCAGGGATATTTTCATTTTGGACCCATTTATGCCCCTTAAAACCTAATTTACGGGCTAAAATCCAATAAACAAACAGTCCGTAAAAACTCTAATACTTTAAGTCCCCAAGCACTGCTCTGCGCCTTTAAGTTTCAGACGATACACAGTTTAAAAATCTAGTCAAACAGACAGATAGAGGTATAGTTTTTTTATATATAACTTTTTGTATCTAATATATAAAAGGATATACGTCTGTCCGTCTGTTTGTCTCCATACGTTCAAATTCTATCTCCGCCGAAACTAAAAGTTGAAGAGCAGCTCAAGTGGCCTAAAATGATTTGATGTTTTAAAGGCCGGTCTGTTATACGTCTTCAGCCGGTTAAAATAGTGTTTCAAGGGTTAAAAATATGTATAAATTTAAAAACCTGTCATATATTTTGTACATTAAACTTAGTTTATTTCTAATTCCTTATTAGTTTATATACGTACCACGTTGATACGGTGTAAACGTTACCCGCTTTGAATGCTACAGTTATACTTTCGGTTTCGATTCTAGCTGATGGCACCCAAATACTTTTCTTTTTTTTTTACACTTCAATCATGTCTATAAAAAAAATATGTACGAAACATGGACAAATTAAATTATCATTTTTAAGCGTATTTTACTCCAGAGAAAGGCCGGGCGCCCCAACTGCTAATAATATTTTAAATATAAGTCTGTCTGTCAATCTAGTTGTCTGTATATTTGGAAACATTATCTCTCCTGAAACTAAACGTCGTAGAAGGACGCTAGGGCCTCAAATTAATCAATCATTTATGGAACTTTTGTTGTTCTAGATTTTTTAACCGATTAAAATATTTTTAAAGGCTAAAAAAGGGCAAAATTTATAACATTGTTATGCATTTTTTACATTCATCTTAGTATATTTTTAATCAATCCATACGCGTATCACGTTGGTACAGTGGTAACGTTACCAGCTTCGGATGCTAGAGTTTTGTATCGGCTTTGATTCTGGCTTATATATAAAACATATATTTTTTACTTTTGAAAACACGACTCTATGACAGTATATATCAAATCTGGCCGAATTTAAATATACAATTTAAAATTTAAGCGTATTTTACTCCCGGGCAAACTGTGCGACCCTCCTCCGTATATATATATATATATATATATATATATATATATATATATATATATATATATATATATATATATAATTACCGCCGATCGGCGGTAATTATGACACCCTACTCTAATGATCATGACACCCTACTCTAATGATTCCGAGAAAGAAGGAAACCCTACTTTCTGTAGGGATTATCAAAACATATATATATATATATATATATATATATATATATATATATATATATATATATATATATAATGGGTGTATGCCAGAAGTCTATATACCAGAGTTCATGATGTTGAGCATCTTACAATTTATTTCTTTAATTCAGTTGATATTTATAATTCTAAGCAGTATCTGTTTCGTACCACAAAATCAATCGTTATATATATATATATATATATATATATATATATATATATATATATATATATATATATATATATATGAATACTCCATTTAATCACATTAATTAATAAACGAAAGTATAGATTTATGGATAAACTGTAAGTATTTACTTCAATAATGCTAAATACGTAGATAGAGCTAGGTAGTAAGTTTATGTTCGTTAGTACGTCTAGTGTTAGGCCTAATTTTTTCATTTCCTTGTGTATGATTTTCTTACAGTTGTCCCCCTTGATTTGTTGGAGTCTTTTATTATAGCTAGTCCATCATCTGCATATAGGCGTACTTGCTAACATAAAAATAACTTCCTCGACGTAACGTTAAAATAAGATCACATCCTGTCTGCACATCCCTCGGCTAATATCAACATCTGTGGTGACTTCAACGTCCATAAAGTGGAATGGCTTACCCATTCAAATAAGACAGACGATGAGGGGAGGTTTTGTCATGATTTTGACATTGCTTATGACCTCACTCAGAATGTTCGATAATCCACCTGTGTGCCCGATACACCCGGTCAATATGCAAGCCACCGATACCTTTTTCTCTCAAATTCCCCTGAGCTATGTTCCGTTCATTCTCCTCTAGGATCCTCCGACCACTCCGTCGTATCAGTTAAGATAAACACGAAATGTAATATGTCCCCAGACGTACCCCTCCACCGTACTGTATACCGACACTCTATGGCTGACTGGGATAGCTTCCGTACATTCATACCTGATTTACCTCTGCACTCCATGTTTAAAAAGGAAGTGTCCTCTATAGTATCAGATCTGACCGAATGGTTAATTGTAGGCATAGAGCAATTCATACCATCTAAAAACTTCGAACAAAAACCTAACAGCCAGCCATGGTTCTCCCCAGAATGTGCTGCTGCTACCGCGCACAGAAATCACTTTTTCCATAACTACGAACGTAATAGATGCACTGAGACTAAAGCTGCTTTCAGGAGTGCAAGCAGCCACTGTAAAAGGGTAATAAAAAATGCAAGAGAGCTATATGCCCAGTCTGTTAAATCCAAGGAAGCTGATCAGCGGCTTGGTTCCCACCAGTTTTGGCAAATAACAAATAGGATGCTGAACAGAAGTGTGCGTTCTATCGTAACCATTATCAATGGACCAGAGGTCATCTCGTCAGCATCAGACAGGGCCAACCTATTTACAAAGAACTTTGCAGCTAATTCTACCCTATGCGACGAAGGCCATGAACTCCCGATATAACTCCTATAACACGGAACACGCTAGGTAATATACAAATATCCGTGCATGAGGTCGTCAGGCTAATCAAGAACCTTGACCCCAGTAAAGCAACTGGCCCTGACGGCATCCCAATAATAGTGTTAAAAAAGCTTCAACCAGAACTTGCTCCCATACTTACGAAACTGTTTAAGCGCTGCCTTAAGGAGAAATGGTTTCCGACTCACTGGAAAACCTCATCAGTTTGCCCTGTATTTAAGAATTCAGGTGATAAGGCATCTCACTCTCAGTACAGGCCAATACGTCTCCTGTGTGTTATGAGTAAGTTGCTGGAATCCATATTAAATAGAGAAATAATCAACCACCTCAGCAGAAAAAACCTTCTTAGTGACACACAATATGGTTTCCGTTCTGCAAGATCTACTGCAGATGTGCTAACGGTTATATCTCACAGGATTAGTGAATATCTTGAAAAGGCTTCCTTTCTAGGGCAATTGCTCTTGACATATCAAAGGCCTTCGACAAGGTATGGCATAAGGGTCTACTTCACAAGATTTCTAGCCACGGTATAACTGGAAGTGTTTTCTCAATCATTAAATCATTTCTCTTCGATAGGCTCATAAGGGTAGTGGTCGATGGACAAAAATCAGAGACCTGCAGTATTAATGCTGGAGTCCCTCAAGGGTCAATCCTAGATCCAACTCTCTTCCTGATCTACATCAATGACCTCCCAAAACACATACTTAAATCATTCGTTGACATCTATGCTGATGACACGGCCATCTATGACAACACATCAAAAGCTGTAAATGACAAAGTTCTCTCTAATTTTCTCTCCTCTGATCTCGAGCGCGTGGTTCAGTGGGGGAAGATGTGGCTGGTTATCTTTAATGCATCCAAAACCAAACTCCTATCCGTACATCATCAACGCTCTGATCCCCAGTTGGCATCAATTGGGATGGATGGCTCTCGTCTGGGTGAGGCCCCGTGTTTTGACAAGCTTCTGGGTTTGACCTTTACTCCGGATCTGAAATGGAACACGTACATCAAGTCTGTTGCACAGGGCCGCTGGAAAGATGGTGGGATCCTTCTACCGCTCCAGAAGACATCTCACTGCTGATGCAATTCTCTATCTGTATAAAAGCCAAGTACGTCCAAGGATGAAATACTGATGCCATACCTGGGCAGGAGCTGCTAAAAACAGCCTATCCTACCTTGACAGAGTACAAAATAGACTTCGTGGCTTAGTGGGGGTGCCCTTTTCTCTACTCTGCAACCTCTCTTCCACAGAAGAGATGTTGCGAGCCATTCCTTGTTTTATCGTTATTTCCATGGCAGGTGCTTGTCTGAACTCCAATCTCTGGTCACTCCTCGCCAATCTTTCACGAAAAACACCCGTCTAGCTGAATCCACTGTCAAAAATTTCCCCCACTCTGCACGCCTGTGGAACTCTGTTCCGTCTGCCCGCTTCCCACTTGACTACAACCTGGATGTCTTCAAGTCCAACGTTAACAAATTCCAAATGAACCGGCCCCTTAAGTAAACACTTCATCAAATCTCCACACTAACGTACTCTACTTGCAATAACCCTTATCCCTGAGTGGCTTCCGGGTCTTGATATATGGTGACCACCATGTAAAATAAAAAGATAAAAACAAATATGAACCCCACTTAAAAGATAACGCTAATCCAACATACGTAAGCCCTAAGTCCAACCACCCACGATCAATTTAAAAACAGATTCCTAAATCGATCGTAAGTAGACTCATCAACAAGTCAATAAAGTAACCTAATGTTATCCTACAGCTGCTGCGAAAACTTAGATGATTAAAGCGCATAATAACAAAATACTAAATAGAAGACATTAAAATCAACAATAAAATCAACAATAAAAATGTGGACACCACGACCCAAATAAAACTAACACAAAGGACAAATATGTAACTAGTAAAAATAATAATAATAATAATAATAATAATAATAATAATAATAATAATAACCGAACTCCGGACAACGACAACCATACTAGGAATAAAAGCAAGAATACTAATAACGAACAAGATAAATGTAACTGCAGATACCGCACATTTTGCACGCTTCAAAATAAATGTCTAACCAAAAGCATAGTTTACCAGGTCACAATATTTGCGAAAGACACCCCGAATAACAAGAAATATTACGTAGGTATTAATTCTTTATATTTCAATCCCCGATATTATGATCACAAAAGTACATAAAAAACACCGAATGAAAACAACTCTAGCAAACAAATACTGAGAAGTCAAAAATAGTGGACGTTCGCCGGTAGTCAAATGGATGTTAGTAAGACAAGCAAACACATGTTGAGACCTAGACGATCCATGTAAATTATACCTTCATGAAAAATTTGCGATCCTATACTTTAAAGAACCCCAGCATCTATTAAAATATGAGAGAGAAATAGTGAACAACTGTGCTCACGTGATAAATTTTACTCTAGGATTACGATACAAAATAATTTTAAAACTAACAATAACAATAGAAAATAAACAAATAAAATAAACATACATATACATAAATTATCATATATATATATATATATATATATATATATATATATAATAACATAAAACATTTAACCTAGGTTTAAAATAGGTCAGGGCGCTCCCTACTTAATATGCACACACAAAGGCACCGGTAAATCGGTGATCAGCTGAGCCTTTCTCCTGTAAGTGCCTGCTCATTTGCTGATTAGGAAACGTGCGGTAGAAACTAGAAAGCTGATTGGCTAACTAAAAACCCAATAGAAGGTGCGTATATGAAAACGCGAGACAACTAAAAGATCCTCGTATAAGCCTGATGACCTAGCGTGGATGAAAGGCGGAAGATTCTGTGTAACTTAATCGCCATATATATATTTTAACTTCCTACTTACTATATATATATATACACACACACACACATATATATACATATATATATATAACTACTTACTTTATTCACATACAATTAATATACGAAAGTATAGATTTATGCGTAAACTTTAAGTATTTTCTAAAAGTGCTCAATACGTAGATAGAGCTAGTTATATATCTATATGTATATATATCCGATTTATGTATTTATATATCCACACACACACACACACACACACACACACACACACATATATATATAAAGGGGTATTGTAATTCTTATTATATATCTTCTATAATATAAACCTGAATATGTGTGTGTGTGTGTGTGTGGTCACGAATAGACTCCTATATGGTTGACCATTTAAAAAAAAAAACTGATCACATAGACGATAGAAGATGTATCGAGACACAGGAATGGGTATGTTTGATATGGTAGAACGATGGTTCATTAAGATTATGAGGTCTGCGTTCGTGCCTGGTCCACATAGTATGGAAATAAAAAATAAAAAAAATAAAAAAATAAAACGTTTACAAGTGTTTTTGATAAAGATGTACATAAGAATACTTTGATAAGTATGTTTTAACTTAAATAGGGATGGTATAATAAAATTGTGGAGTCTGCGTTCGCCCCTGGCCTCCATAGGATGGAAATGGACACAAACTTTAATAAATACTTTTCATATCTATCTGCGTAAGTTTACTTTGATAATTATGTTTCATTTTGAAGAAATATAGTATAATAAAATTATGGAGTGTTCGTTTGCACCTGATCTCCATAGAATGGAAATATGTCACAATGTTTAACAAGGTTTTTTTAATATAGATCCACAGAATATTGTGATAAGTGTTTCAGTGTGAACAGTTATGGTATAATAAATAATACTATGGGGTTTATCTATTTTTACTTTCATCATATTTTGCTTTAGTTTTGATACCCCCAAATTCTAAGTTATCTCTTTCCAATCCTTCCTTTTTATAACCTATCATACTTTCATACATCAGAGGCCATTTTCTGTAGGCTGTTTTTGAACCCAGTCAACGACGGTTACTTTTGCTAGTATATATATATATATATATATATATATATATATAAAGAGAGAGAGAGAGCAAGAGAGAGAGAGTGTGAGAGAGAGAAAGAGAGACAGACAGAGACAGAGAAACCGAGTTATTTAAGCCATAAGTGACAACTCGATTTCGTAACATAATTTAGTTACCATATCAGGATTGTCAATATAAGGACGCAAAGGTTAACGATCAATATTCGTTTATATTAATTTATTTAGCCTCTCGTGTTACATCGTGATTCTGGTCAATTTTACTGATTGGTAAATTTGACAAATATATTCTTCATCTACAATCACTCCCCATAAGTTAATGAACGACACGTATAGGATGGAAAAAAAGTTATTCCTTATATTTTTAATTTGATTAAAATTATATATTTTCAAAAAAGTGTTTGTTATAAAACCTTTATTGTAGATATCATTTTAACGGGCGTTGGTTGTTTATCTAATCGATTAAATTATAATCATTTAAATACAATTATCTTAATTTCAGATCGTTGAATACTAGATGGACAGTAACGTAACACCTATTTTTTATTTCGCCCTTATCGATCAGAGGTTCATAAATTGCTAAGTTATGATGTCTTAACTTATGCATTCATGATCTGCAAGTCTTCCCTCTTTCTTACAAATATTGACGATGTGAAACTCTAGGAAAGCAACCCTTGTCAGACTTGCGACAGAAGCAAAGATGCATCATTATACAGGGTGATAAAAAAACGGGTCCCAAATCTTATTGGGCCCCGATTCTTAGTGTTTTGTCCGAATGAAATTAAACTTTGGTCATAACTAGTTTATTATCTTCAAAACATCACATCAAACCACAAGTGTCTTTGGCCTTTTTTTCTCCGTTCTACAGCATATGTTTTAGATGGCCTCTATTTAGCTTTTGTTTTTTGTGGGGTGAACGGTAGTGACTATGTAAAAAAAATTGGGAACTCAAAAGGTCGACTGTTAAAGTTTAGCGTTCTTATATCGACAATCCTGATATCGTAAAGAAATTATCTGTTACAAACCCGAATTGTCCCCCATTACCTTTATTATGACACACTAGTTTTCGCCAAAACGCTGTTAATAAGTGTCATCTTTCCTTTTTTTACGAAAAGAAGATCTGTTTCTCCACCGAGGTTTGACTTGTGATAAACCATGGATGCTATACGAAAACCGGCACCGCTCAGTTCAGTAGTTAGACGCTGACAAAGCTCCACGTCATTTGCCAAGGCCAGAGTTGTACAAAAAGAAAGTCATGCTGACTGTTTGATGGCCTGTAACCGGTTTCATCAGGCAGACATCACCATCACAGTGAAAAAGTACTGTCAATAAATGGATGAAATACATCAGAAACTTCGACAAAAACCCCCAGCATTAATTAACAGAAAAGGCACAATTCTCCTCAACAACAATGCCTTGCTAAACCGATCCCGCAGACGTTGAACGAATGAGGCTATGAAACTCTGCATCTGTAATACTCTTCAGACCTCTCACCTACAAACTACCACTTTTTCAAGCACCTTGACAATTTTATTTGTGAGAGATGTACAAAAAATTAAGCGATATCAAATACATCGCCACCAGAACACAGAATATTACTGGCATAAATGCATTAGTTTTTCATGTGCAAAAGTGTGCTTATTCTTAAGGTGCTTATTTTGATCAATATTTTTTTTATCCAAGATATGGTAACTTCAACTGAGAATTTATACACAGCAAAAACTTTCTTGTCAACCTGATACAAAAAAGACGTATCTATAGCAACACTTCAAAAGACGGCGAATGTCCAAGACATTTCTGATACTCTCTATAGAGAAAATATATTAATCAACATTTATAAGTAAAAATAATTAAAACGACAGCAACTGTTAAAGTGGAACACTTTCTGGCATATGATAACATTTACCATGTTTTTATTACTTTTGAATACGTCCGAATAAAACAGACTCGCAAAGAAAAGAAAAAAAAAACAGTTTCCGATGGTTGTTCTATACAAGTTCTGGGGGTGGCTGGTTCTCAGTAGACCGAACAGTTTCCGATGGTTAATTGTTCTATACACGTCCTGGGGTTGACTGCTTCTACGTAGACAGTTCTTGAGTTGTAAACCACAGGGCAAAAGAATCTTCCCGTGTTGACATAAAGAACCCGTATGCGAAGTGCTACAGGGAATATTTAATTTTTATGGAGCAATTCTGGTTTCTGATTGGTTGGTAGCAGAACGTGAATTAATTTGATTCGTCAGATACTAGCAGCATCGTTTATAAATAGAATCTCCCGACTGCCAAGGATTATATCCCCATTATAACTCAAATATTGTAACATTATACATTATTTTTTCTTTTGTCAAGGTCAAAGAAACATATTTTCGTCCGGTTTTACACGGACGTCGCCAACACGAATTTACAACACGATACAATAGGTTCACCCTCTCTTTCCGTTTCGTGGTCAGATAGTAGTCTTTAATTTTAAGACATAATGCTGTGCTGCAGTAATTCTCTCCAAGACCTATAGGTCGGCCGCATCGCTTTTATAAGAGTAAGAGTAGGATATTCACATTCACAAACGTACCGACGAATCCCCACGCGTTTTTACTTTTTTTGTATATGTATCTTTTTTTATCATGATGTATATACAAACATTTCAATCTCGTGATGGCATGCTTACCACACAAATTAAATGTTTGCTTGCTCTTAATTCGCTATTGTCGTCAATATGCGTACGCGTCATTTAAATACGAACTCAGCGACAACGTTACATCTCTATAGTCACGAGATTCGACAATACTGATTGTTAACTTTGTCGTGAATGTTTACGTTGATGGGGATGAAGTGCAGCAAGTTCGTCGTCCTTTGAAATACTTAACGAACATACACGTAGATCCAACCTGTGTGTTTGTGTGTGTGCATGCGTTTTTCGGTAGAGTATAGGTATGATAAGCCAGCAAAATGGATAGGAACAAAAAATTGACCAAGAAATGCGCAAGAAATGCATAAGAAATGCACATAATCAAATATCAGAGACAAACATAAAAAAAAACAGATCGTTGTTTCGCATAAAACCTATTGTAGGCTCATTCATGACTCGAAAATTGCCCATATTTATCAAGTACATTTGGTGAGAAGAATATCACATGTCAAGAATCGCTTCGTAGGAATGTGTGTAGATAAGTACATTAAGGGGATGGGGGAGATGGAAATATTAGTAATTTCCTGTATCAGAGTAAACTTATAAGTGAGATATGAAATACATTTCGTTGTAACTGCGAGAAGAGAAACTGAACCAGTAATGTAACTTGACAGGAACAAAAAAAGAACGAAGAAATAAAAACCCGTCTTATTCAGTACAAATGGAATGTATTTGTTCCTGGTTTCTTCAAAACAACGCACATCACTATCTTATAAAATCCATTTAGCACACATATTTTCTTTTTAAAAGTCTTTCTCCTCGTCACCTTCCACCCCGACTTTACATACAAATCTTGCCCAGCACCACGTGCTTTTCCTCTCGTCCACGTGGTGGATTTTTCTCTCCTCTTCTTGTGAGGCAGGCACGCAGACACTTGCTAATTTGCATACATGATTTAACGACTGCTGCTGCGCTATCCAGCTATCTTTGAGTTGTTCTTTTTATACACGCGCTATTACAGTAAGTAACTATTGATATATTTTAATGAAATATATAAAGTCATTGATGGTATTCGACGAACTATATGTATGGCACTCTATTCATACGGAGCAATAACACAAAACTATGTTAAGTGTGTTCTAATATGTTTTAGATAGAATTCTGCTTTATTTACACGGGCAGGTAGACTATGTTTTGTTTTTTATTGACAACTTTGTAGGTGTTGTAATCTGAAGTCTTTTTTATGCTATTAACGTTTAATTATTTCGTTAATTCACTTAAATGGATTTTTTTCGTTACGAACAATATTAACCGATCAGTTTCAATTATGAAAGTTGACAAAAATTGTGATACGTGTTATTTGACACGTTTTTGTTCCTCTGTACTATTAACGACCTCTGAGCAAAGTTTATCTCAAATTATTAACCACCACATTGAAGAAATATTCTCCAATAGGAATCTTATAATTATCGAGCTTATCTCGTCATCCTATCCACTCAAATCCTAGCAATACTCGTTATAAGGAGCAAGAAAATATATTTAAAAGCGGCTTTTATTTAACTTATTATTTCCGTAAAATCTCTTCAATAAAACTACGCGTAATTTCTTCTTTGCCCTTACAGCTAAAACAATAGTAATTATGTTAACCGTTTTAAGTATACCTAGACAGCTTTTTTTTACATCGACGGATGTGCAAGCTTAATTGCAAGATGTCTAAAATGACTAGACGTTCAGAGGACGAGAATTATCAGAAGAGCAACGTAATTCCACCATGGGAACATGCCGACATTATGACAAAACAAAGTAATAATTTTGCTTTCGGAATGAATGCAAACTCGGTTAATATAATAACTTACGTTAGACGGTTCACAAGTCACGCCTTCATTTTAATTTAACCAGAATGGATTAGAGAGGATTGCAAATTGCATTGCTTTGATGGTTGAATTTCAGAGATTTATGACATTATAGTTTTGTCTTTCTTTTGCAGATCTTGATCGTGTCAGACTCTAAAGAAAACAGCCTTTTTGGTAGACGTTTTACAAAAGCTTCAATGCGCCTATCAATTTCTCCACGCAGACAAAATTGAACTGATGAATATTCAGAGCCATTGTTAAATGAAATGTCTATGAAATCGATGCAGGTGACATCGGCACTGTTATGAAATGTTTGTCGATTTCAGAGTACCGCTAGAAATATGAGTGATTAAGCGCGCTATTGACATCCTTGCACACCCACCACCTAATCGCTGGCAAAACAGATCAGTGACTATGTGTTATGTGATGTCGCTTCGGTTATAATCACAGCGTAGTATCTGTGTTGTGTTGTAGCGGACAGTTACAGAGCTCAAAACGAATATTACGATCGATTTTTTAATCATCTAAGTATAAAAGTTTTTCAATGAAATATTTAAAACAAAACAATGTTTGTTAAAATATGTAAAATATTGAGCGGAGACTCTTGGCTCAAGTATAAATGTTATAAATAGAAAAAATAGCATTATCAAAGTGAGTTTGGAATTTCGTTTATTAAACAACGATATGGTAAATAACGATATGGTAAACAACGATATGGCTTGCATCACAAACACGATTGTTCACTCCGGCTGACGTAAGAGACAGGTAAGCTGGGGAAAATCAGAATTAGGAGTTACTGTGTAACGGGAAGTCGATGAAATTAGTTGTGAGTAGCTAGTCACGGGGTTAGCAGACAGGAGTTGTGTATGTGGTCTGATGGATGCATTTATGAACCAACTAAGGAGGACGTAAAAGAGAAGGTTAAGAGCTGCACACTTCGAGACGTTGAACTATTGGAAATAAAGGTATGGAAATGATAACTCTGCGTTTTAGGTGTTTCATAGTTTTTTTAAAAATTTTTTGCTCAACACACAGCTCCAAACACCCGGGCAACTCCGGGCACAAAGGTAGTTAATTATATAAAACAGAAGATCAACTTATGTCGAAAAATAAATTCTAAAGCTAAATAATCGTTTTAATGAGACTGCATCGTTTTTGAAGTTTGTAAATCGTTTTGTACTTAAATGGCAATTGGATTTCTGAAAGTCTAACCTTTGTGAATAATCTACAGAATACGCGGCAGTATATTTATTATTGAACTCGCTCAGGGAATACATTACACACCAAACGTAATGAGCTAAAATACTAATTTAAGGTTAAAAATAGTTATGGCAAAAATGGGGGGAAAAACAAGTAGTGCAGACGTTAACAGAAATGGTAATTATGATTGGAAAAACGATATTAGAAGAAGCAGGAAAATAGGGGGATTTCAATTTTGATTTGACAACATTCAGGTTTTAAGATTTAATAATTAAATAAACAATGAAACATTGGTGAGGTGCAGTTTAACATATTAAACCAGACACGGATCGGAATAGACGCAGAGGGATATATATATATATATATATATATATATATATATATATAAATATATCTATATATATATACATATATATATATATAGAGAGAGAGAGAGAGGGAGAGAGAACGAGAGAGAGAGAGGGAGAGAGGTATAGAGCTTTAGCGAAGAGATTTCACAATAAATTGACGAATGACGAGTAAACCAAAATATTACACTATGGAAACCAATGAAAAAAAACTTTAACCAAGTAAAAAGTAAGTATAAAAATGTAACCAATGGTTTCACAATAAACAGCCGAAATAAAAACCCTCAGAATAGGAAAACATTAAGAGTATAAATTATCTTATTGCTTCATATTATATGCCTATATATATATATATATATATATATATATATATATATATATATATATGTGTGTGTGTGTGTGTGTGTGTTATGCTCTGTGATCTCACGCCAACGGTACTACTTAAAATGCTTACTCGACACGTGAGTCGTCATTTGATGGTGGAACCAGGTAGCGTTACATTGATATTTCACTCCAACTAAAAATCATCAATCTAAACGTCCGCTTCCAATGTTACCGATTGCCGTTATGTCTAACACATGACTAGTCTTGCTATGAAACAAGATAATAAACCCAATAACAGAGAAAAATCTTATAATAAAAAAACAGTGAATTTTTTTTCTTAATAAAAAAAAGATAACAGGTAAAAAGCAATAGCCCGGAAAAAAGAAACTTAATAACAGCAAAGTGTGTTTGTTTAAATTTTATACACGCATTTAAATGCAGATTATATATTTTACTGAGTACATATGAGTTTCTTGCATTGTTAAACTTTGTCATAGTAAATGTTGAGATGCTCGGCAGGTTTCAAAACAACATGACACTTTAATATATTTCTTTTGTTCGTGGATGGGAAGACACATTGTTAAAATGTGACACTGCATCGTACAACATTTCTTTACGCTAGAATGCATTCTGTCTTATAATCCCCGTCGCCTGATGATTATGTCTGTGCCCTTTAGATTCAAGGAGATATCCACAAAATCATTGTTTATGTAAACGTGATTTTATGCTTCTCCGACGACAAAGTTATACGTGTGTTTAGAAATGTTATGAGATTCAAATATAATAAGTCAAATACGTAGAATGATTCAGCAAATGTTAGGTTCAAGTAAGGTATATACAACTGAGAAAATACATCTTAGCTGACTGCAAAGTAGTAAGCTAGCATATACAATGCATATATATATTTTTATATATATATTTATATGTATATATATATTTATATATATATATTTATATATATATACTTATATATATATTTATATATATATATATATATATTAATATATATATACATATATTTATATATATCTATATTTATTTATTATATTTATATATTTATTATATTTATATATATATTTATATATATATATTTATATATATTTATATATAAATATATATATAATATATTTATATATATGTATTTATATATATATTTATATATATATATTTATATATATATATTTATATATATTTATATATATAAATATATATATATATTTATATATATGTTTATATATATATATTTATATATATGTTTATATATATATTTATATATATATATTTATATACATATATTATATATATATTTATATATTATTTATATATATATATTTTTATATATATATATATATTTATATATATATTTATATATATATATATATATTTATATATACATTTATATACATATTTATATATATATATTTATATATATATTTATAAATATATATATATATTTATGTATATATATATATATATATATATATCGTAGAAATTTAAAAGATTACGTCTAGAAATATACATGTGATAGATTAAATAAATAAAAAATAATAAAATGAAACGAGATTACGAAGGGAGTTTTTAAAAATTAGAGACAATTAAATGGGGATAAAATAGCGTAGTAACTTGAAAGGTGGCGTCTAAAAATAAGAATAGAAAGTGATAAAATGGCGTCTAAAAATAAACATTGGTAAAATAAAATAGAGTGATAAAATAAAATAAAAATAATAAAATGAAGTGAAATTACGATTGGATCTTTTTTTATATAAATGTTTCAAGTTTAACCTGTGTCTAAATTGTTCTCTTTAATAATTATTTTCGACAGATAGGCAGCAACGTGTTTAAGGAAAATCGCTTTGCTTAAATTAAAATGGTGATCGTTCTCAATGATGTGACAAAATACAGCGTTGAGTGTATTTTTGTTTTTCATGTCTCTTTTTTGTTCATAAATTCTTTTATTTAAATTTCACTGAGTTTCTCTTACGTATATTTTTTTCACAATTAAGGAAACAAAATTTAAATAAAAGAATATATGAACACAAATTAGATGTGAAAACCAAAAATACACTCAACGCCATATTTTGTCACATCATGGAGAACGACCACCATCTTAATTTTAACAAAGCGATTGTCCTTAAGCACATACATAACATATTTACGCGAAGTTTAATTCAGTCGGCTATAATCTCCCATTCCAACAATACAATTAAACAAAGAACGGTTTTTTCAAAGACAGCCTGATCGCCTATATCCCGCTGGCCTTTGTGGAAAAGGCATGCTCTCTGTTCAATACCCGTATCGAGGCAGTAATTGAGATAAAAAGCTGCTACATTGAATATATTTTGATGCTTTTACATAAAAACCTTATAGTAATTAAAGTTGTACCACAGTTTTTATTTCAGGCGATAACTTTACCGTTACACTCTCTCTATGTATATATTTCATTCCTCCTATTTCATTTTTATTTTCTTGTGTATATATATATAAATATATATATATATATATATATAGATATATATAGATATATATATATATATATAGAGAGAGTGTGTCCACAAAGTCTGGCTACATTATATAGCCAGACTTTGTGGACACCCCGTATATATATATATATATATATATATATATATATATATATATATATATATATATATATATATATACAGGGTGCCCATAATGTCTGGCTACATAATCTACAGGATGCTTCCACAAAGTCTGGCTACATAATGTAGCCAGACACCCTGTATATATATATATATATATATATATATATATATATATATATATATATATATATATATATATATGTGTGTGTGTATATATATATGTATATATGTGTGTATATATATGTGTGTATGTATATGCGTATATATATATAAATATATATATATATATATATATATATATATATATATATATATATATATATATATATGTCCTGAACTGGAGATGCGAGCCATAGATCCATTATGGAAAGCCTTCAGGACACCCAGGAATATTGGTGGGCAGCCAAATTTGACGAGTACCTCCCAGAGCAAAGGACGGTTCACAGTGCCAAAGGCCTTGGCGAGATCTACAAAAACCATATATAGATGTTTGTGTTGCTCGACGCTTTTCTCCCGGAGCTGTCTTGCCATTGCGATTCAGGTAAGACTTGATTTACAATGTGTTGGATGATACGAGACAGTAAAATTCTAGTGACCACTTTCCCTGAGGTTGACAGGAGAGAAATGCCTCGACTATTGCCACGAATATTTCTGTCACCTTTCTTTTTATATATGCTGATGATATCTGTATCCGTCCATTGTTGTGGGCAGCAGCCTGTCTCCCAGACATCTTGGATGATGTTATGGAGACAAGTTTTAATGGCATCTCCGCCATGCTTAAGAAGCTCAGCTGGTATGCCATCAGGGCCAGTGGCTTTATTATTCTTGAGGTTTTTAACTGCACGGCTAACTTCATGGATAGTTGGTATTACATCCAGTTCTTGAATTACTGGAAGGTCAGGAAGATGATCAAGAAAAGTAGGGTCAATAGGGTTCTGCCTGTTCAGTAAGTCTTGGTAGTGTTCAACCCACCGATTGAGTATGGCAGTCTTCTCAGTATAGAGTATGGAGCCATCAGCACTACGGACTGGGAAGAGGCTATTGTTCTTTGGACCATAGGCTGTCTATAGGCCATTATAAAATTGATGTTGGTCCCCCATATCAGCTAAACCTTGGATCTCAGTTGCAAGATTGGTCCACCATTCATTTTGCATTCTTTGGGTTTCCTGTTGGACTTTTGACCGAAGCTCGGCTAGCTTGGCACGTGATGCTGGAGTCGGATTTGCAGTCACTGCTTGCTGTTGCCGATTTTTTTCTTCAATTAGTTGATGAATTCCATCAGACTGCTTGTCAAACCAGTCTCTATGTTTTCTTCTTGAGAATCCCAAAATGTCTTTGGCAGTATTGAGGAGGACTTCACATATTCTTTCCCATTTTTCAATTAAGAAAGCTGTTGTTATGGGATCTGCTACAGGAGTTGGTAAGGTAAGACATTCAGCCAGTTCGTTTTGTAGAGCAGCTCGTGTTGTAATGTTGTTGAGAGCTTTGAGGTCAAGATGTTCTCTGGGAGCTTGACGGCGAGCTGGAGGCCGGATCTTAAGAAGGAAAATAGAGCGGACAAGGCGATGATCTGTCCACCCATCTGCTCCCCTCATGGCTCTGGTGATTCTCACATCTTTCATGTCATTACGTCTTACAATAACATAGTCAAGTATGTGCCAAATTCTGGACCTAGGATGCATCCAGGTGGTCTTGAACTTGTTTTGGAGCTGGAACATGGTATTTGTGATGGACAGATTATGTTGGGAGCAGAATGTTAAAAGCCGCAACCCATTATCGTTACATTTTCCAACTCCATGATACCCTAGGACTCTCTCCCAGAGATTGTGACTGCTGCCCACTCTTGCATTGAAGCCCCCAAGGAGAATGATCTTATCTTCTTTGGGGATTGTCAGCGTGATCTCATGGAGTTGGGCATAAAATTGGTCTTTCAATTCATCAGCTGAGTCTAGGGTTGGTGCATACACATTGACTAAGGTAGCGTGACGTTTATTTGATAAGGGGATGCGCCAAGTTATTAGCCTCTCATTGTGACCCGTTGGGCTCTGGGGAATGCTGTTGAGTAGCCTGGTCTTGATGGCAAAGGCAACTCCATGGATGCGAGGAGCACCCCTATCCAGGCCCTTCCAGAAGAAGGTGTATCCCTCTCCTGACTCGGTGAGGGAGCCCTCATCCGAGAATCGTGTTTCATTGAGAGCAGCGATGTCGATGTTGTACTTCTTTAACTCATATGCAATTAGAGCTGTTCTCCGTTTAGGTCTTGAGTTGTTGTCAAGGTCGAGAAGAGTACGCACATTCCAAGTGCCAATTATTAGCTTCTTAGTATTATTAGGACCGAGGTATGGGTTGCCACGACGAGGCTCGGCTACATGTCCGTGGAGAGTGGAACAGACACTTGTTTGGGTCACCTTTTCTAGACCCCTCCCAATTCAGGGTGGGCGGTGTGGATCCTGAAAAGGGCCGCCCAGTCACCCTGGAAGCTGCCAAAGGAGGCTGCAGTTCCAGTCCCAGCCATCCAGCGACCATCACCCCGGGGCCGCCTCACGTGCAGGGTTGGAGCTAAGGGCTGTCAGCAACAACCTTGCCTGCCCCCACTACTCCTTCCCCATCGCCGGAGGACTTGTATTTGTAGGTGGAAAAAAAAAGTGTGTGGGAAATAAAGTCGGCATGGGCAAAACTAGGACTAAAATCTGAGCCCTTCCTGGTAGAATCGGGTGTGAAGCAGGGATGCGTCATTGCGCCCATCTTGTTTAATCTTTTTCTTGCTGCGGTTTCCAATGTTGCCAAACAGCAAATCCATCCTGCTGATGGGATCCGCTTCTCATACCGGGTGGATGGCAACCTCTTTAACCTGCGTCCCCTCCATGCCAGATCACATGTGACAGAAGAAGCAATCCATGAATTGCAATACGCTGACGACACAACTCTGGTGAGCTCATCTGAAGAGGGTCTTCAGCGCACCATCAACACTATCTCCAACATTTACTCCCGAGCTGGTCTAGTCATCAACATCAACAAAACAGAGGCACTTTACAGCAATCTGTCTCTCCATCCTCTTGTATGGCAGCGAGTCATGGGTGCCTTATAGACGCCACCTGAAAAAGTTAGAAGCATTTCATACCAACTGCTTACAGCGTATACTAGGTTTAAAATGGTGGCACAGGGTGCCACACAATGAGATAGGCAGGCGTACTCAAATGGACCCACTTGAAATAATTCTAACTCATAGACAACTTAGGTGGCTTGGTCACACTATCCGGATGCCAACAGAAAGGCTCCCACGCAAGGTCCTCTACGGTGAACTTGCAGAGGGCAGACGCAACCGTGGGGGCCCACGTAAACGTTTCAAGGACCAACTAAAAACATCATTGAAAAAATGTGGCATAGAATCCAACGCCATCGAACATGCTGCTGCTGATCGGAGAAAATGGCGAAACATCTGCCAAGAGGGCTTGGAAACTTTCACCTCCACCTATAACGACCGAGCAGAGCGAAGAAGACACCGAAGGCACGCGGCGCAGCGGGCAGACGGCATCTTCCCCTGTGCTGCCTGCGGCCGTGTATGCAATTCACGAATTGGATTCCACAGTCAGCAGCGAGTCCATCAGGCGTAATCTATCTGGGACTGTAAGGCATGGTGCAACGTCATCGTCGTCAGCGACGGACTACTGAAGAAGAAGAAGAAGAAGAAGAAGATATATATATATATATATATATACATATATATATATGCTTATTATTACATGGTGCTATTATAAATTGTTACTATGTTTTAAATATTTTTTACAACAGTGTTCAACACTTGCGAACACCTTAAGATAAATTCTAGTAGAGTTTATAGTATGAAAAGATATATCTCGCATGTAATCGGTATCAGACAACACGCACATTAATTTTCATGATGACGTGGGGAAATGAAATATTAGGGCCTTTGTGTAACTTAGTTGACAAAGCACTCAATGTCTAGCTTAAAGAGAGGATTTAAAAAATAGGTCCCAAAAATCAATCAAGCTCTAATCCCTATGTCACATCGCCGTAATGTTACATCGCTGTGTGTATTGTATAAATATTTTAACGCAATGTGCTCTAACAAACACGAAACAACTGTGCACTATTTATTTATAACTAACTCGAAGAAACACAACAGGTAAGAACATCTCCCCCCTTAATTGTACATAGCAGATATCAGAAAACCTTCTACTGAAATATAGTTACCCTCGAATTACTTTACTATTTAACTATATATATATATATATATATATATATATATATATAATTGGCCATTCCCACATTAATTATCAAATACCTACGGACACTAGTGTTTCATAGTTTCGGGAATCATCAGTGCAGTGTGTCACGATGAACATCAGTCGATAGACCCGAACTTGGCGCCAGAAGACATCCCTGGAATCATTAGTAATGTCCCAACCCAATCGGCTACCATTAACTGCGAGAAATGTTGTTGAATTTAAAAACATTTATATTTTAAATGCTTTTAACATCTGCCAGAGTGATCTACTAATTATATGAGGATCTGTGCTTAAGAGCTAAATTGACCGACTTTAATTCAAGTTTAATATATATATATATATATATATATATATATATATATATATATATATATATATATATATATACTAGCATTTCAGCCCGGCGTTGCCCGGGTGTTTGGAGGTGTCTGTTGAGCAAAAAAAAAAAAGGTCAATTTTTTAAAAACTTTGACCCCTATTATGACCCCTTAAAAGTTAGTGTTTCGGGCTCAAATCACTTTATTAAGTTAGATCCAGGTTCAAGGAACCTATATCTAAAATTTCAAGGGTCTAAACCAAAAATTGTCGGAGGAATTTCGTAGAGTTCTTAAAGGTCAAATCGTTGAAATTTGACCCCTTAACAGCCAAATTTCTGACTGACACCCGTCACATCGATTTTCCCAAATCTCAGTACCCGGTATTTCAAATTTTGAGTCTATAGACAAAAAATTGACAGAGTTATTGCGTAGGGAAATGTACACAGACAGACAGACAGACACGTTCACTTTTATAGATATATAGATAGTTTAATATATATATATATATATATATATAGTAAAAGATGGTCACATTCATTTAGAAGACACTTTTTTGAAGACAAATTAATTGAGAAAATTGAAAACCTTAAACTATTAGAAATAATGATAAAATAATTTGATTTACGTTTTTGTTGTTGTAAGTCCAATATTTCGCTACAAATTTCTTCATGTGGGTAAGGAGTTCGAGCCATTATTTTATATCCCCTTTGCTTTATTTTTGTGTTAAAGAGGAGTTAATTCCTCATTGTAGACGGGGAGAGAAATGTACATGTTTTGCCATTGGTTCCTTGTATGTTTTGCTCTTGCTTCGAGTAGGAAATCTAAAGTAAATAATGGCCACACACTTTTCGAAGATACTTATGTTTAATGAAAAAGGAAAACCCTCTTGAATGCATGCAGATTGCAATTAATGCATTTTCTTCTCTTCCTCTGCAACCATCATCATCATCATCATCATCATCATCATCATCTGAATCCGAAGATTCTTCATTTGTGACTGGTTTCCCCGATATTTCCCCCACTCTATATCTGTGCCTAAATCAAAACGCAGATTCCATGAACAAAGCTTCTTTCTTAGAACTGCACGCCTGTGGAACTCTGTTCCGTCTGCCTGCTTCCCTCCGGACTAAAACTTGGTTGTCTTAAAGTCCAATGTTAACAAATTCCTAATGAACCGCCCCCTTAAGTAAAAATATCAGCAAATCTCCTCACTAACGTAATGTACTTGCAATAACCCTTATCCCTGAGTGGCTTCCGGGCCTTGATAAGTGGTGATCACTATCTAAAAAAAAATATTTCGTTGTCAAATTTCCTTCTAGAAAGACATGGCGTACTATCTAGAGAGACTACCTGGAGGTGCCAACATCCGAAGTGAAGATAATTTTTGTTGTTGGACCAACTGGATTCAAACTTGGGACGCCAATTTTGTCAGTCCGTATCTTTAATCGCTGTTGCATCGTCACCGCTTTCCCTCCTCTAAAATCTCCATTCAAGCATGTTTTGTCTCTTACTCGTAATCGTAAAATTGATTTAACTCTGTTGAGCGAAGATCGACTGTGGATAGATAACCTTATCAGACTTTTTAATTTAATTCATTAGAAATAAACCCGT
>NC_136506.1:98985133-99110133 GCF_053919585.1 Euprymna scolopes
GAAGCATGAAGAATTTTTTACCTAATTTAGTTTTTATCATATTATTATAGGGAGGGTTAAACCAGAGGACTTTGCGGGATCTGTTATTCCTATTTGTATTGTTGGGTTTATTAGGGTCCAAGTATGTAATATTAGTGTTGGAATATCCAGATTTCTTTAAAGCATTTTCAAAGAAGGGTTTGTGTAGGTTAAAAATGCTGGAGTTAGATGAGTTTGTGCTAAGCCTTTTTTCTATTGATTTAGGGATATGTTTAATAATGTGTTTGGGGTGGTTGGACATAGGGTGTATATATAGGGGGTATGTATTATTTTTAGTGTATGGTTCATAAGTATTATTAGGGAGGTTAAAGGTAACATCTAGAAAATTTACTGTTTTTAAGTTGGAAGTTACTTCAATCTTTAGATCCATATTCTTCAGTTCCCTGATGATGTTCTATTTAATGCCTTCGCACTTTGGGCCGCTTGCGTTTTCAACAATGATAAGGCCATCATCTCTGTAAAGTCCCACGTTGTTGTTGGGGATAAATTTTGTGAGATTATATAGGATGAAAAGGCCTACTAAGTCAGTAGCCTCAGCTGCATCAAAAGCATTGATGTGTGTATTTTTTACATGTGTACTCATGTGTATGTATTTGTGTGTTTTTGTTATCTACTTACTATCTACATTTTATTAATAATTATATTAATTTTTATTATTTAATTAACTTACTGATATCCTTACTTTTTTTACTTTATTAAATAAACCTATAACGTATAATTCACCTATTTACCCTTCTATTTCTCATTTCTTTCTTTCAACTTAACGCCCGACAATTCAAAAAACTATAAATAATAAATTAAAAACAAAAAATTAATTTTTTCAATCTCTCCCTGCCCAGCTAATTTATATATATATATATATATATATATATATATATATATATATATATATATATATATATATGTGCACATATATATATGTGTGTGTGTATGTGTGTGTATATATGCATGTATATGTGTGTGTATGTATGTATTTATATGTGTGTATATATATATGTGTGTGTGTATGTATATATATATGTATTTGTGTTTGTGCATATCCTCTACATGTGTGTATATGTATGTGTTTATATATATTTGTATTTGTGTACGTATCTTCTACATGTATATTTGTGTGTGTGTGTTTTTCTGTGTGTATGTGTTTTATTCACTTATTATAAATATCTCCCTAATAATTTTATGAATTTATTATTATTTGATTAACTTACTGATATTCTTACCTATTTCTATATTAGTAAAATAAACTTGTAACTTATAATTCATTAATTTATATTTTTCTCCTTCTCTCTTTCCTTCAACTACAACGCCTGAAAATTTAAAAATTATTTATAAAATATTTTTCAATTCCCCCCTTCCAGCTAATTTATATTTATATATATATATATATATATGTATGTATATGTATATGTATATATATATGTATGTGTAAGTGTTTGCATCTGGATGTATGTGTATTTGCATATATGTTTATATATGTATATATGCGTGTATTTTTACGTATCTGTGTATGTGTACATATATATATGTGTGTTTGTATATATGTATATGTATATATATGTATATATATATATGTATGTGTGATCACGCATGTGCTTTCCCCCATTTACGTATGTGCATTTGCTGTACATATCTTATGCGTGTGCTTGTATTTGTGTGTTACTTATTAAAAATGTTTTTTTCTATTATTTAAGTAACTTACTTAAGCTTTCACCTATTTTATTTTATTTCATTAAAATAAACCTGTAACGTATAATTTCTACCTGCCCGGCTAATTTATTTATATATATATTATATTTAATTATATATATCATTACACTATCAAAATAAACCTGTAAAGTATAATTCATTAACTTATTTTTCCTTTTCTTTTTCTTTCCATTTTATAAACAATAAATATCTTTCAATCTCTCCCCGCCCGGCTAAATTACTTTAAACCCCATTTTCAACCCGTTCCTTCACTAACATTAACTCTCCAACCTGTTGCCATGGTGATCCTTTAAATTAACTGTTACTTATGCCGTTATCAACAAAAGTAGCGTCTTTTAAGTTTAAACTGTTAAAAAACAAGTATATAAGAATTTACACATAATTAATATTTAATTATAAACCCCTCTCTTTTTTTAATACACTCCTACTACTTTAAACTCCAACGTCCTCTCCCCACCACTCCCCCTTCTTTTCTAACTCCCCTTTACCTACGATCTTTCCATTTTTATTTGACTTTATAACTTAGTCCATCTATGGATTCTGATGATGCTAGTTGGATTTTTCCTCTCTTTGAGGATTTTCCTCTAGCTGAAACAATTTGTAAACTCATTCTGGACTCACAGTAATAAATTTCCTATATACTGCTCTGACTACACATTGAGCACTTTAGTCCGGTTTTTTCACCACTGGTAAATATATATATATATATATATATATATATACATATTTATATACACATATATATACATAAATATATGTATATATACATACACGCACACACACTCACACACACACACATATATATATATATATATATATATATATATATATATATATATATATATATATATATATATATATATATATATGCACACTAATGTGCACCCCGACGGTACTTGGTTGTAAAATACGTATAAATATTATATGGATATAAACATTATTATACATACATTTCGAACTTTATTTTCAATTCGAAAACAACGTTTTCGTTTTTTAATCGTATTATATATATATATTCTTTTTACAGATATGTTCTGACACCTGCAAAAAAAAAGATATTTGAGTTTCAATTCGTAGTAAAAGTGTAACAAAATGTCCAGGCTTATCATCACCATTGTATAAAACTGATCTCCAAACTTATCAACTAATTATCCAATACAGTTTTTTTTTTATGAACACTTATCCCCACCTTGTTTTGGCATTTCGAAATTAATAGCAAAGGATATGATAGATAGTTTGGAAGGCTGTCAATCCTCCTGTGTTTTTCTTAAATGAAAGTAGATGGGAAATGATATGCTTTCAGAAGACAAAGCCAATTCAGTAGAGCCCTGGGATATGTCGGCCCTAGGATAAGGTTTTTCAGGTTCCGATGTGGAATACCATGTTTTCCGGCAACTGGTTACGGTATTTGTCCCGCATTATTGTGCTATTCATGATATCATTTGATTATATACATTATATTAAATAATGGATTATATTTTGTTACAACGGTTTAATGCCGTATCTCGGGGTTTTTATGTAACGGCAAAATCTCTCACTACTGTCCAAAAAAATTTCAAAAAATATGCAAGGAAAAGTTTGAAACAGAAGTTATTTTCTATTTTTGTTTTTAATTTATTGTGGTGGGCACAAAAATATTAACATATATGTATTTCTATAGTTTTAATAAATATTGAAACCCATATATATTATTTCAACTGGAATTGATTATAAAGATGACTATTATTTATGTATTTTATTTTGTTGTGGTCTATTAACAACAACTAAAACAATGAGGATAATAGTACACAAAAATAAAATTAATAAATAATACTCATCTCTATAACGAGTTCCAATTAAAATAATATGCATATATATATATATATATATATATATATATACCATGGAAGCTCAAATAATACAATAAACCTGAAATTATAAGACAAGATAATTGTCCGCAATAAAATAAAATTATTAAAATAAAAAAAAAATATTTTATTTTATATGTAAAATATTTTTTGATTTAATCTGTGAAAATGTATTTTTCTTATATATAAAATCTGATAGTTTAGGTTACTGTGGAATACCATGAATTTTTAAAAGAGAAAGGAGGTGAACCAACGGTACATTCCAGCTTGTACCAACAAATACAACTGCCATAAAAATATAAAAATAACAGAGATTAAGCCAACAAAAGAGTCTGAAGATATCAGCACCAATAGCTTCAACATCATATGTTTAGCATGATGCTTCTTTTTATTCTATTTTAACTGATGGAGAAGAAGATTATAAACAGGCAGATAACTTTCCAAAACAAAACGAAAATGTAACATATTGAAAATGTAACGTATTGAAAATGTAACGTATTGAAAATGTAACGTATTGAAAATGTAACGTATTGAAAATGTAACGTATTTAAAATGTAACGTATTCTCTTGAATTAGTCAGGAGTTGTATATCATCTGATATTGGGACCAGCCTTTCCAAGGCTTTGCTCTAGGATTAGAGAGCTACTTAATATAGATATACATAATATTTATATTGATCAATGCAAAATTGATAGAGCAACATTTAAAATAAAAAAAAAGAAATGCGTCTGACAAACAAAATGAAAATGTGAAGAATCTGTGTATTGGCGTAAGTAGGGGGACAGAAAAAACACACTGGAATGGAAGATAATGATAGCTTTGGCTCTGACTAAAAGCTTCGCTATAAATATAGAGTAGACATTTGTCTATAGACTCATGGGGGATATCCACAGAAAATTTTCAACCAAACTATATAGTTAGACACATTTTATTGCTAATATTTATGCCATTTGCTGGTTTGACATTAACAAAAAGTAACAAGTTGCACTATCAACCGATTTATATTTAAACAATGATAAACAGAATTAGAAAGCAACAAAAATATATACAATATAATGTCTTTGACTTACTGCATGACTACATTTTATTGTCAATGGCGAAATATGATTAAACTGAAGTTAGAGAAGAAGGCATACATTTTTTGACATTAGGGAAGTTAATATTTATTAATTAAAAGACCGATTGGATTACTTCTGCCAGTTTAATGAAATATTTAAAAGATTCAATCTAATTTTAAATATATTAAGGCAGTACAGATTGTATTTAAAAATTAAACTCAAATGGACTTTTATTTCTGATTTCAGAAGAGAAAACCCAGCCAAGAAAAGTCTGAAACAAATTCCAGTGTTCAGTTGTGTTCCGCTACTTACAATTTAAATTTCGGAGAAATAATTACAAAATTAATTATAAACTGGTGAAACACTTGATTTGCAGGATTTCCCTTAATATCCCCAAGGTGTGGAACGAGGAGTCAAGTGTGTAACAGATGCTTCTCAATCAGTGAATGGCTTTGAAGCAAGGCACCAGCATATACTAGCGAAAGTTATGTGCCGACTAATAAGACTGTCATTTTTTCGAAAGGCTAATATATGGAACAATTTAAGTCAGTATATTAAAAATTATTAAACCTAAAACTGTTTTTTCATATTGTTGTATCTTGAATTATAACAGAATTTAATGGCAATATATTTTAACTAGTACCTCTTGAGTTAAAGATGACAATGGAAAGGTGTGTGGGGTGAGGATGGTTGTTTGGTTTTCAAATTTCCCCATTATATAACCATAAATAAGTGGGGAATCGTTTGGCATTACACATGTATTCAAGTTAAATTTGGCAAAAATTGAGAACTGATTTCATTTTTTACTAAAAAAAAAAAAACAAATTGAAGATTTATGTCTAAATTTTGTATCAATATATAAAATGTATACACATCTTTCGCTGCATTATTGCTTGTGATATTTAAAAAGTATACACATATGTTTACGCATGTCTTCATATATGTATGAATGTATATATTAAAAACGCATTAGAATCATTTACTATGAACTAAATGATTGGATGATAAGCCTTAAAAATACTGAGAAAAAAATGAAGTTAAGTGGTAATTTTAGTTAGGCAATATAATTAGTGATATGTCACCGATTTCCCTGTAAATGCAAAACTCATAGTTAAGAAGCAGATAAAGCACTGGCATTTTTACGATGTTTTTATAAAAATAACCTTAAAACGTCAACTGCCAACAGTGTCGTCAGTCTATATAATTATAAAACTCAAATGACCTTGTAACGAGTGCTCTAACCCAATATCTGGTTTACGACTTCCGGTTACACATGCGTACATAATCAACCCGACAATAAAACGTATTGTTTTACTGTGTACGTTTTCAGCGTCCCAATTGTTTTGTTTTTTTCGCGATTAAATTAAAAGACATATCACAATTTGAATTAACTTGAAGTATTATAGTATCTGGGTACTTGATTACGAGTATAGATCCTTCGCAAACATTTGTCTACTTAAGGTCATAAAAAATAATAATCAAATGCCAAAGAAAATGCTAAATTGATTTTAAACTCAAAATAATCGAGCGTGTTTTCTGTTTTGACTTTTTTTTTCTTTGAGTAAATTTCATTCATACTTGTATTTTGTGCTTGTATGTTATAATTGCAGAAAACCAAGTAAAGTGTCCTTATTTGGCGTTGGCATTAAATAATATTTGTAAACTAAAACAGTCTTTGATAGATTATAGACACACGCATACACACATTTGATCACGAATATATATATATATATATATATATATATATATATATATACGTATATGCATATTCATAATGCAATTAGGTTATTAAACGTACATTTTTAAGACAGCAAAATATAGCAAAATTGAAAAAGCCGAACACTCTTAAGAAGTGCAATAAATATATTTAAAACAAAATGGAGAAAAAAGTATATATAACTTTTTGTTATGATGAGGAAAAGCAGAAGAGAAAGGAGAAATGAAAAATTTGGGGGCGAGGTCATTTCGAAGCTAAATGCTTTTAATTTCTTACACTTAGATGGGAGGAAATGAGAGTGCAGAGAAAATGTATTAAGATGCATTAAAACAGGGTATAGAACATACGAGTATATACGCTTTAGAAATGCAAAATGTGAAAAATATAGAAAATAGAAATAGGAGAAAAGAATTACGTATACCTGAAACAAAAATAGAGACTAAGAAAAAAAAACGTTAATGGAAAGTTAATATATACCTGAAACAAAAATAGAGACGAAGAAAAAAAGTTAATGGGAAGTTAATATATACTTAAAGCAAAAATAGAGACGAAGAAAAAAAGTTAATGGAAAGTTAATATATACCTGAAACAAAAATAGAGACTAAGAGAAAAAGTTAATGGAAAGTTAATATATACTTAAAACAAAAATAGAGACGAAGAAAAAAAGTTAATGGAACGTTAATATACACCTGACACAAAAATAGAGACTAAGAGAAAAAAAGTTAATGTAAAGTTAATATATAGGAAAGTAATAAGGGGTTATAAAAATAATCAAATAAAGGCTAAAAAGGAAGCGAGAAGAAAGTGACGAAAATAGAAATAAAAACAATGAAAAAGCCAATAAGGGATACGGAAATAAAATAATTAAAATAATCTGAAATAAATAAAGTATCGTACAAGGCTTTAAATAATGCAGATTCAAATTTTCACAATATTAAAACAATGTTAAAAGAATTATACAAGTTCAGGTGAAATCTTTACAGTGTGATTCCGGAAAGTTAAGCACATGACAACAGCTTAAGCATATAACAGACTAAAGATGTATGGAGGACTAAGTTCTGATAAAATCCCTGGCGATCCTTGTAAATCCTGAAAAACTTGATAAAATCGTTAAAAATTCTGTCGACTGATGTGAAATTAAATGTTCCGGAAAGTATTTGCAATCGGGAGGGTGCATAATTGAATTCACAGAATTTACCTACTGTCAAGGTGGACATTTATAAAAAAAAAATGGAGTACCAGATAAATGATTTACTTAAGAGTAATTCCGAAATAGGAGAGTCAATAGAGTAGTTGCAAAAGCCGGCACGGGCAAGTTCTTGTGAGTATATACTGTGTCGATAGATAAGCACATGTCTTATAAGAAAGATGGTATCTAGCTCTTATAAAGGTGACTAAAACTGAAAGAATGTTGAGAAAACTCAAGAAAATGTGTTGGGAAGAGTCTAGAATGGTGAAACGAAACTTGAGTTCATCCTAATACAAAAATGCAGATATCAGGTGCACGAGTATCACAAAACTAAAACTAAAAAAATTCTTAAATGTAAATTAAAAAAAACAAACAAACAAATGAGTTAAGCCTAGTAAGCATTTATATAATTTATTAATATTTAAATATATTTTCTAAATACATAGTTTAGAAAAATACGCAGCATGAATGACGGTGGTTCAGTCGTTTGCAACACAGACTGATAACCTGGATGCCCCACGTATGAATCTAGTTCGTTTCACAAAAAAAAACACTTTTTTTTAGGGCGCTGGTGTTCTTAACGTAGTCTCTCTTGTAGTACCGCGTATAATTTTAGGAGAATATCGGGGAAACCAATGCCAACAATATAATCTTCGGATTCATAGGATATAATATTGGTTATTATAAACAACTTTACTTATATATTCCAACAAATACACATGTACAAACCGAATCAGAAAGTTCACCAGAGCCATGCGTAATACGCTTGTGATTTTTATCTAGAAAATTGATATTGGCTCGTTTTAATTCGATTATAGTATTGAAAAATATGCGAGCGACTTTCTTTATCTTGCGGGAAAAATATTTCGGTTTCGTCTACGCAGCCATCATAGAAATTGTAATTAGTGACCTCTGCTTTGTAAGTAGACATTGTTTCTGGGTATTATTTTAGTTGTTGGTGTTTTCATATAACGACAAAATCAAAGAAAATAATCAACATAATAATTGTGTCAAATTGAGCGTTTTTAATTTAATCAACACAATTTACAGGCGGCGGTTCTTAAAGTGCAGCTCTTATAAAACGGAAGAAAAATAGTTGTTAAGATCAGTTAATGGAGTACTTACAGAATACCGAAAAGGCGAAGTGATAGAAACGAACAAAAAAGAAAAAGAAAGAAAAAACAAACAAACATATAAAATAACATGTTTTACATTCGAGAAATGGCAACATGAAATAATTAAAATAATAAAAACGAATTTTTAAAGTAGCATACAAAACATTAAATAATTGTGCAGAATAATATTGAAAGCAGGAACGATACGACAGAATGTTTTATAAAAAAAACACTATGTTTGCGACAATCAACTCATTTACGCTCTTTACAGATACTATAAAATGTAATTTTTAGTTACAAATAGATAATTTCGAACTTGAATAAACATTGCTTGCTTTGAAAGTACAGGTCGTTTTTCGTTTTTTTAGATAATGACGTGTTTTGATATGTTTTGAAATGCATTATTTTTATTTATTTTATTAGAAATGTCGATTATATGCAGTGAATAAAAGGTATATGTAATGGTGAGTAATGTTGAAATTTCTAATGAGAGAGAGTGGACATTTAAAAAAAAGGCATATTAGAGGATAATAAATGCATCTTACGTTGAACAGGAGACTGGATGGCTTTTAAACCAATGCTCAGCATGCCCCTCAATACATCATGGAGGAGCCACGCAGCAAAGCAACAGAATTATGGTGACCTACCATCAGTATCACTGGAGGTACCGCAGAGAATGGTGAGAGTAGCCAGACACTGCATATGACACAGCGAAAAGGAAGACAGTACACTAGATGGACACAAAGACCGTGATAGAATAAGAATGGACTACATTGACAACCTGTTACAAAACACCGGATTGGAAAGTGTTAAGGACCTGCAAACTGTCATGCAGGATCGACAAAATGGAGAATTCGGGTGTATTCGGTGGTGAAGCGTCCTGAAAGACGACGCAGATAATTATGTCGAGCAGACTCTCCTCATAATAACCCTCATATATTACATAATTGGAAAATTTCAAAGAATTAGCATAGAGCGTATGAATCTTTATGATTTAAATTAATCAGAAAATTGCCTTGATCTTAAGTGTTATCTGCACAACGTTTCGGTCGATGCAATATACGAACTTGTTAAAGTGTAAAAAAAGGCCATATTTGTAAAACATTATAAAGTCGCGACTAATTATCAAATGGATATCATTTCTAACATAATTTGATAATTTTATTGACTATATATTTCTTTTCACAAATTTTCTTTCTAACTAAAATACGATGACTTGATGGCCTAGCCCACGCTCCTATCTCCTTTGCAAAAAATTAGCGACTTTAACACCTGAGGAATATATTAGGTTGTAACAACTGAAACGTCCTGCAGATTACGTGGAAGATGTGAAAGATTATCTGATTGCTTTAAATAATACAAACAGTTATAATCATCTAAAATTTTAGAACTGTAAGAACATGACCTCTTATTAAGAAACATTTATTTTTTCTATTAAATCATCACATAGCAAGGCATATACTAACTCAAGGCTATATAATAAACAAAAATGGGCTCATTGAAAGCTTTAAAATAAGAAAAAAAGCTATATAAGCACTAATTCTGATTACTTCTATGAACTGGATATTCCATATTATGTATTTTAAAACATATATCCACTTCATTAACGTAGGAGGACGTTTTAATCATCAGAGATGCAATCAGACGGTAAAGGTGTAACACAGACAGAAACCGCATAAGACGTTGCTAGAATATTTTACCTGTCGCTAAGCACGTGGAATGAGAATGGTGATCATTTGAGCTGTGTTAGGAAAATGTTTAGAAATTATTCTGAATTCTTTATAAGATTAAAAAATCACTTCCATGAAATGACAACCGTTTAGGTGTATCCTTGTAGATTTGTGATTTGTTGGATCTTAATTAACAAAACATGTTTTAAGATGAATGATTCTAGCTTTTACTTAGTTAAATCGTAAGAGAAATATGATCTCCTCTATAAGGAAGACTAGTGTATTATTATCTTATATATATATATATATATATATATAGGTGTATGCATTCATATATATATATATATGTGTATATATATTTATATATATATATATATATATATATATATATATATATATATATATATATATATATATATATATATATATATATATATATATATATATATATATATATATATATATATATATATATATATATATATACACATACTGCATAATCACGTTGACACAACGGTTCCTGCTGAATCACCAAAGTTAAGCAACGTTGAATCTGGTCAGTACTTTATGGGTGACTATTTGGGACTTGCAGGTGCTGTATGTGCTCTCCGCTAATCTTGGCATTGTTTCCGGTCGCCCTGGTCTTCTCCTTGTCACTGGACTCAGTGCCAATTCACGAGAGGTATTGTTGAAGATTGCGCAACCCTTGTCTTACAATTACCCTTTGTCTTTCAAGACTGAACGGAAGCATGGCCATATATATATATATTTATATATATATATATATATATATATATACATCCGCTGACTTTAATTCAGCAGAATAAACTGACAAGATAGTGAATATTGTAAATGTATCCCAAGTAATCACTGCCTTCCGTTGTTTAGTTATGAACTGTTCCAGGTAAGTATGGCCTGATAATTGTGGTTTACTTTTTTCAGAAGTGTGTTACCACATATTAAAATTCGGAGGTCACATGAAGAAAAAAAAATAAAGCGTGTATAATACTCATTGGGATAGTAGTGTAGTATCGTTTGTCTGGAGATTTGGTATAATCAGATTATTTGCGATGGCGGTCCAATAAGAACTTGTTTACGTTGGACATGAAGACGACTATATTGTGGCTAGTTTGAAAACAAACCAGCAGAACAGAGTTTAACAAAGGGACGATTCTACAAAAGAAGATTTCCTGATGGAATCAACGTTTAGGTTTTGTGCACTGATATAGAGTAGGGAATTTATTGATAGTGATTTGCTCTTGACAAGTCTTTTTTGTGAATGATAAGCTCAGACGACCTAGATTAAAGTTCAGTCGTACATTTTCCATTAATATAAAGATATTGTCGAAAACAAGACGAGAAAAACGCATCGCCTATTTGATTTGAAAAAGTCATCGCCTATTTTATCCCACCATTTATTCAGCGACCTTGGCAACGGATTAGGTAATACTACCCAAGTAGACTATATGATTCGTTCGCGAAAGCGGAGTTAGACTACAACTGTCTGTCTGACTGAATAACAGTTTCTAACAAGTTCTTTTGCTTATTTTTGGTTTACTGACTTGAAACTTGATTTGAACCCGTGAGACAAATTTGATATCTTCTTAGCCAGTAAAACACACTTGCAAGGATGTCAAAATAAAAAAGAAATTAAAATTGAATTAAAATGCCTTTTTAGGCTTTCAAACACATTGGTTTATATGTTAAAGATGGTTAATTTCTAACTATTTTTTATCTATCGTATTATATCTCAAATAGATTGAGCGCTTTAATTTTTTATCTAGATTCTAACTAGTTGCATACATGTATAATTTGAGCCTTGTAAATCACTGCTATATTTTGGGAAATAGAATATTCAATATATAATTGGCTCGGTAATATATAATTATATTTGAATATAATACATATCATGTTGAAGCTTATTTTTAAACCGTGTAACGCCTTCAAACGTGCTAATATATATATATATATATACATATATATATATATATACATATATATATATATATATATATATATATATATTTCTGAACGAAGTTATCTAACAAACCAACTGGTATGGGAACCTGTGATTATTGATCTAAAAAAATAATATTGACAGTAATATTCTATGAGGACTATCCCATCTAAATAAAAATTGCTCAATATACCAGATAGAGAAAATAAATCAAAGTTTAGTCATTCAATAAATTTAAACATTTATGACGTGAAGTTGCCAAATTTCAAATCACAAGATTTTCTATTATGCTATGTAAGACAAAGAATACATTTAAAATATCATAACTCTTTATCCTATAGGATTTCAATTTCTACCATCTCTTCAGAGGAGAAAATATTAGCAAATAAGGTCTAAAACATTACAATTATTCGCTAATATTTTCTTCTCTGAAAAGAAAGTAAACATCGAAATCCTATAGGATCAGGAATTATAATATTTAAAAAAAATATTTCATTGTCTTACATAAAATAATAAAAATGTTTTGATTTGAAATGTGACCATTTCATGTCATAAAGCTTAAAATTATTGAATGCCTAAAATTTGGAATATATATAATCTACTTTTATAAAAGTCATTTCTGTGTGCGTGTATGAGTTCCTTCTGTACAGAATCTGAGCCTAGTTTTACAAATGCCACACAAATCTAATTTACAAGTCTGGCAGTGTTCTTACGTATGTTTTATATGGAAATTCGTCTCATACATATCGAAAATCGAAAAATACCTGATCTTAAATATTGTCTAACTTTCTTACAGTTACAGAAGACGTTTTACAGGAAAATATTTTAGTTTGTACTGGCAGCGAAGATAAAAAAAAATCTCAACACATAATTTCTTCTTAGAAAACCAGAGGGATGTTGATATCTGGACGCATGACTAAGTTCTTTCGTTGATATCTGGAAGCATACCTAAGGTAATTCTGAATATAAATCCTCGATGTATGTTATAGATGTATCTCGCCAATGTTTCTAGCACTTGTCGGCTGAATCGCTTTCTGGATCTGTTGTAAATCGCTTCGGTCACATACAGTGTCTCATTCTTAATTGAATAAATTGTAATAAAAACAGGACGAGAGATTCCATCTAGTAATCTTTTATTCAACTAAGAATCTTACTACTCGTCTACTTGACAAGCGGAATTGCACAGTTTTATGGCCCTATTATCAAAAAGCAGATAGTCCATATTCACAACATTAATAATAATAATAATAATAATAATAATAATAATAATTATGTCGCCCATTGAATTACGTCAATATTTGTTTACAATATCAGGACAGCTGGTATTTTGGTATGACGATGAATGCTTTAGAAAAAAAATCACCTTTGATTAATGTTTAGTTTTTAAATATGAAAACGCAGAAATTATTTGCGGCGATTTTTATCGTTAATTGTACTCAATAATAAGAAAAAATTAAAATAAAATGGCGAGGTTCATCTGAGCTTGAACATATTGGACGCTTTACTACCGAACTCTATCTCCTGATGACAATAAATCTTGTTTGTTTTTAAAAAGTATTTTCCTGAGATGTTATTATTGTTTTGACTGGCCTAACGTAAAATATTCCCCTGTAATGATTTTTTTCTTTTTTTTTCTATAAGAGAGAAGAACTATATTTAAGATCATATTTTTTTCGATTTTTTAATATAGATTGCGGAGATTTTTTATTATTCGCTGTGTTGCATAATGAGATATAAAAAAACGGTAGATCAGAGAAAAGAAATCTCCAGAAATCGTTAAATATCTAAAAAAAAAAAAAACGCTAATTCGAAACAAAAAATCCATCCAAAAAATAGACAACCACAACGATGAAATATGAATATACAAAATATTCCGTATTTGATTACTATATATTTTAGAATTATATTGAAGCAGTTCGCTCCCTAGAAAGTTTTCAAATTTTATAAGATATTTTTATTTGTTTTTTCGGAGAAGCTATATTGTGTTTTGCAAGACTAAAATCATAAAACGAAACAATTTTTAATAGAATAAAGATTAAATGTAAGAACATTACAAATTAAACATCGTAATAATGTCAATAAATTCTCAAATATGAAAAAAAAATGATTTGCATAATAAAAATCAAATACGAAATCCGGAACATGCAGGCTACACATTTATACGTGAATGAATTTATTGATGTTATAAACATTCTAAAGGAAACGATAGGATAGGAAGGGGAGGTAAAATATCAAAAAATGTATAAATGGGTAAAATAGCATACGACAGAAAGCTTGGAGAATATATGAAGAGACAAAAATCATAAAAAAGTTGTCAATTTAATATATATATATATATATATATATATATATATATATATATATATACATATATATATATACATATTAAACCAAATAAGCTACTCTTTTCAAAAATGAGATTCTGCTTTTTAGATGATTATCTTTGAATATTCCGACAAATATTTAAGAATTAAAAGTGGGGGATTATTTTTTTTGCTATATGAATAATATAATTATCCCTTATTTTTAGGACTTCAAAGTTTTCGGACGGATAACTTATCTTTAATGTCTGTATAATCATCAGCCTGACTCGCATTATCATAAAACCACAGGAAATTAAGAAGTAAAACATAAATAATTTATCTTCGATTTATGACAATACTTAAGTATTGAATTCCATGCCGAGAAAAAGCCTTGGAAAAAAGGGTATTATTTTACATTAAATTGTGCAGCACGATTTAGTGGCAACCACCATTCACCATCGAGTATATTTTTTCTCTGTCTCAAATATTTTCAAAATGAAAGAAATACAATTTAAATATTTGCCAATTTTACAATATCCTTTTATTTTTACTTCATATCTATTATTTCTTTACTTTTCCAAATAATTTAACGTTAAAGTACATTATCTGTTCTGATACTAAGCAGTATCTATTCTGTGATTGGTCAATGAAGTAGAAATCTTCTAATATTGATGATTTTTAAAAAAGAAGGTATCCTAATCCCGAATGGGATTCTACTACATTAAACTCTAACATTGCTATTATAGGAAGTCAAGTATTTTTTTTCCATATGTGGAAAATTTTGTTTCTGATTTTTTATGTTTGCTAAGAAATAAACGCCTTAAACTTTGCTAAAGTGTTAACATATGATGCGTCTTAACTCAATTGGTTCACACTGAGGATTTAATGTAATAATAACTGCCGAAAAAGTGAAAACAAGCAGAATCATAAATGTTGGATCTTTTTAAAGCGTAGAATAGTTAGCAATAACAAAAATCAATAAATGCCTTTTACAAAACTCAGTAAAATTCACGTATCTTTTATACACGCTGAAATTGTGTTTACGTTTATTTAATTTAATTTCTTTCATCTTTCTTTACAACAAATAACTGGTTGCTTGGCGCTTACTTATTGAGGACTTTCTTGAAAAAATTGTATACAAAAGTCTTTGACTACCACTAACTTCTTATTTGGAACTGAAACTCGAACGTAGGGTGTGTGATAGAATAATCATTTGTTTTCAACTTTTCAGGAATTAAACCTTCTCGCCCATTACACGATATGCAGTTATTTGCTTATTTATTTTTAATTCAGTGTGTAAACTCCACTTTGAACAACATATTTTGAAATTAGAAAAAAATTGGTTTTAACACGTTAAAAGTATACAGGTCGGTAGATAATTAAATTCTACTACGTTTGGTATAAGTTTTTTGCGGTTGTTTTTTTATGATTTTCTACTATTAACTTTTTTACAATTTTACCAAGTGAATAGATAAATTTAAATTAATGAGAGCGCTGAGATTGTATTTTAATCTAAAGAGGCTGGTGTGCTCCCTCCAAAAATAAGTACTTGGGGAAATCGCTTTTACAGCGAGTTAAAGAATGGTTAACTCATCAAAATGGTGACAAAATACTTGATAACTAATTGTTACTAATTTTCTACCTATCCAAATGAGTTTAATTTATAATTTAAAGTATTTTCAAGCGTTTTGCTTTATTTTTTTATCTTAGACCCAAATTTTATCTGCCAGATTACAAACAACATCTCCAGATTCAGCTATAAAACCGTTAAATTGGTACGCTGATTATTTCTCTTTGCCGGTGTAACGCCATAATATTCACCCCTAAAAATTTTTCATTTTTTTTATCTATAAAAGAAAAGCTATTTTAGTGATCAGATTTTTTTTCGATTTTCAGTACTTAGATTAACATCTGTATTCTAGAACACTGCAAGGCGTATACATTACCATTGTTTGACATTTTCAAAAGATTGGCTCAGCCGTTTCGGGACCTATGGGGAATGAACTCTCACACACAAAGTTACTTTTATACAATAGTAGATTTAGAATATGTTTATATGTTATATCAAATAATACAACGCTCTCATTTAGATAGCCTAATAGTACATTACTAGAGTTATAAATATATATTGTTAAATATTTAACGTTGTTCTGCTATTATTGCTCACAACAATGCGTAAATTAGGCCCCGGTGATATCATATAAGAATGTAACCGTTTAGCAAATTATAAATTGTACAACTTGATGAACAGTTATATTTATATAGGCAAGCAACAAGGGCCGAAACAATTTAACGTCTATTCCTATTAACGCCTATCTATGTATCTACCTATGTATGTATGTATGTATGTATGTATGTGTATGTATGTATGCATGTGTGTGTATGTATGTATGTATGTATTTATGTGTGTATGTATGTATGTATGTGTGTATGTATGTATGTATGTGTGTATGTATGTATGTATGTGTGTATGTATGTATGTATGTGTGTATGTATGTATGTATGTATGTATGTGTGTATGTATGTATGTATGTATGTGTGTATGTATGTATGTATGTATGTATGTATGTGTGTATGTATGTATGTATGTATGTGTGTATGTATGTATGTATGTATGTGTGCATGTATGTATGTATGTATGTGTGTATGTATGTATGTATGTATGTATGTGTGTATGTATGTATGTATGTGTGTATGTATGTATGTATGTGTGTATGTATGTATGTATGTGTGTATGTATGTATGTATGTGTGTATGTATGTATGTATGTATGTAGGTATGTGTGTATGTATGTATGTATGTATGTGTGTATGTATGTATGTATGTGTGTATGTATGTATGTATGTATGTGTGTATGTATGTATGTATGTGTGTATGTATGTATGTATGTGTGTATGTATGTATCTATCTATCTATCGTTATATATATATACATATATATATATATATACATTAGGTTGGTGTAAAAATAATGTCGTTTATGTATATATAATTCGCCGTCAAAACCGACATTATTTTTGCACGAACATTATATATATATATATATATATATATATATATATATATATATATATATATATATATATATATATATATATATATATTAGTGCTGGGACGATTTTTCAGAATCAGAATCGAGAATAGGAAAAATAGAAAGTTTTGGGGTATTGGAATCGGTATTGGATCGGAAAAATTGTAGCCTAATTTCCAATTCTCAACCGATCCTTTTCTCTCTTACATTTTTTTGATAATAAAAGAAATAAAACAAGCACACATTGTTTTTTATTAGACATTTTCATTTACAACATAAGACTGAGAAGAGCCACAGAATGGATTATAAATCAAATGTACAGACTAAACATTTATTCACAGATATTAATTTATTTTATTCATTGATCATCTATCGAGAGATAACTTGCCTTGTTCCCTTCGTAAACTTTTCGGACTTAATCATTAAATGTATAGATACTCCCATCCGAACGAGTTCACTCGAATTGTTAAAAAGTTAACTGCTCTGGACGGGGTTTTAAAGTTTTGTTGGCGCCCGCTGTATATTGAGGATGTGTGTCATTGGCTTCTTCTGAAATAAACAAAGTTTTATGTAATTTGACTGAAGTGAAAAATATAGATGAAAAACCCCGATGAGTGTATCAAAATCTTGAATGATACATAAAGAAACACGCCCACGGAAAACTTGTCCGGCTTAGTTGTTTGTGGTTTAACTTATACTAAAGTGTTTATTCAGTAAAAAAAAACAAATTGCGTCGAGTGTTACATGAGAACAAGAAATAATGTTCGACATGAGAGATCATGTCTTAAGAGTCTTGATAATCGCTCAAAAATAGCAAATTAAAGAAAATACAGAGGGAGATTTATTTAATTTTCAATGAGTTGATTATTTAAATTTAATACGGTCAGTGAGTAAAACTTTGTTTCAGCTGAACGTACATTTATTATTATTATTATTATTATTATTATTATTATTATTATTATTATTATTATTATTATATAACGAGAGGGTTGTGTTATTTTCTGCTTACATCCGGGTCCTTTAATTGTTATGTACTTCCATTTTTTGTAATAAATAATTTTACCAAAAATTCTTCATAAGTTTTGGTTTCGATTAAAGGTGATGCCACTAAAGTCATTTAATTTTGTTATAAATAAGTTTACTTAAAATTATTCATAATTTTGGTTACGGTTTTGGCACTTCAGTCATCTATTTTTTTGAAAAATATATTTCCCAAGAATTCCTCATAAGTTTTGGTTTTGAATTGGATTATAGCTAACTATCCTGGGTTCCCGGAGTTGCCCGGGTATTTGCAGATGTGTGTTGTGCAAAAAAAATTGTAGTTAGCAAGCAGGATCGAACACATGACGCGAAGGCCGAAAGATATTCTGATGTGTATCACTACTCCATGAAGTGACCGAAATGTCAGAAGGTTAACATTAGGCAAAGTCAATCAAACTGATACGATGGCGTGAAAAATGGTCCCCAAAAACTTTACCCTCCTTGACGTAAACAGCTCAGTTTAGGGTAAAATAATTAATGTTTTTAGCCAATCTTCCGATATTTGTCGTGCATGATGTCGAGCATAAAAATTATTCTGATCTCGTGAAAATCCGTCGCCTCTTTCAAAAGTTATAGGCATACATACATACATACATACATACATACATACATACATACATACATACAGGCAAGTATAAATATATATATTATAGATGGCACTCCAATAATCTATAATATTATAATTTATCTAGAATTCTTCATAAGTTTTTGTTTCGGTTTCGATTTTAGCTGATGGCACCATATTAATCGATTTTTTATAAAACATTTTATTATGAATTCTTCATAAGTTTCGTGTCGGTTTCGACTATAGCAGTGAGAATTAAAATATATATATATATATATGTGTGTGTGTGTGTGTGTGTGTGTGTGTGTGTGTGTGTGTGTGTGTGTGTATTCATAATTTTGGGATTCGGTTTCGATTCAAGCTGATGAACCCAAGGATAGTAAAAAATGGTCATTTAAATAGTTTTAATATATATATATATATATATATATATATATATATATATATATATATATATATATAACTACTTAATTTACTCACATAAATTAATATACGAAAGTATAGATTTCTGCATAAACTTTAAGTATTTACTTCAAAAGTGCTCAATACGTAGGTAGAGCTAGTTAGTAATTTATAAAATATATATGGCGTTTCATCCATTCTAGGATGCACTGAGAATCAACTCTTGATTTTATGAATCATCTCTAAATAATGACTTAAAAAAAAATTAAAATGCAAAATCAAGTATCATGCTTCAATTATGCTTTTAACAGTAACACGTATTTCGATCGCGCTTCTATCTTATCAAAGAAACAGTTATTTTTATGAGAATAAATTACATAACCACTTAATTGAAAAGTAAACATATAACAGTCAGTTATTATCGTTCAACTGTAAAGACTAACGACCATTTCGAATATATCGCAATAACTAATGACTTCCCAGAATTCCTGAAAACGAGCAGAGCAAGAAAAAACTAAGTAATAGCACTTGTATTGCATATAGCTATGTAAAAAAGAACCATATATTATTACTGTCTAGGTAAATGCTATCCATCCCAAGCAGTATAAATTGCATATAGAAAGTTGTACCTGTAAAAACATATAATGAACACATACAAACACACACACGCAAAACAACCCCATATATATATATATATATATATATATATATATATATATATATATATATTATTCCTAGCTTTACAATTTATACTAATGTCGAACTTGTACAATTGCATCTAACAACAACACACGCTACCCCTTGTTATTCATTATGCAATCCAATCAAAATTTATTAAATTAAGGCTGTTGTACCTCAAATAGGTATAAACTATAGGGGTTTATGCAAGATACACAATTCGAAAAAACAAACTCCCATCCGCTTCAACAACAGCAGCATGGGCAGGCATGTTCTAAGTTTGAAAGGCTTGTGATATAAAATTTCTATGTCTACAGCTGGCTTTCTATCCGTCCATTTTATTTATTATATTGGTGTGCTCATTTCTAGATATTCTCGTCTTTTCTTCCAGACAAAAACTTCGTCAATGTTTTCAACTCCTAGAGGTACTAGACTTACGTAAAATAGACCCCATGGACAACCGGCGTAAATCCCCCTCCTTTGAGGGGCACATAATTGTTAGGTAAACTTAGTTTTTGTCATGGCCGTACTACGATATGGGTTTTTGTGAACATAAAATTGTTGTTTCAGCTTCCCTCAAATGCCGATATATACTTATTTGTGATTATTATTTTGTTCTGATGAAATAATCGTTCTGTAGACAAAGCGTATCTTTTTAATTGTCATTAATTTTTTAATTATCATTAATTTTTTAATTATCTTTTTAATTGTCATTAATGGGCATTAACTTTCGATCGGCACTGACATGCCTTACTATTAGTATTAGTGTTCTTTTGTATGTGTAATATCTTGTGGTTATAGTTAGTTATTATCCTGTCTATTTATGCAGGAATGCATAATCCATACGGAATTCTTTATAAGGATCTTGCAAAAAAGGGATTCGCTGTTGATATCTTATTGCCTCCAGAAAAAAAGACGTACTAATGCCGATGTTTGATATCTTTGAGAATGACAAATTGAACCATATAACTTTCCTCTTCTGTTACTAATTTAATTGTAAATTTCGTTCCCTCACGTTCACTTTAATCGTTTTATCTATTGTGATCAAACGATAATTCTTAAATATAATTTTGTTGTTAAATATTTCTTTACTTGCAAAGAATTCACGTATTCTTGAGACAATTTCGATTAGTAATTGTTTAATTATACACGTAGGGTGGTTGCAGTTCGTGTATCAGGGTTTGCTTTTTTCGTTGTTGCCGCCCGGCTTTGTGTGGTCCTAAAACACGCATGAATATTATTTTTTGTATAAAGCAGCCATTTTTATTTATTATAAACTGAAATACCGTGGGTATTAAACTTAACGTTACATTTCTGTAAAGAAATGAAATACGGAAAAAAATTGAGACGCGTGCATGCGAGTACTGTTTTTTTTTAGACAGTTAACTTCTTGCAAGTGAAAGATTAATCTCGTACTGATATCAAAACCACAACCTAAAGACAGCGTCCAGTACGATAACCATTAGTTCAGCTTAACCCGATCTCCCAAATGTGTTTTCAAACCTTATATTCTTAACATCTTATCGATCCAGTAGATATCTCACTGCTGATGCAAGTCTCTATTTATATAAGAGCCACATTCGTCCAATTATGTAATACTGTTGCCACATCTAGGCAGAAGCTGCTAGAAAGGACTTATCCTGCCTTGATAGAGTTCAAAATAGACTTCGTAGCATTGTAGGAGATATCCTTTTCTCTTCCTTGCGACCTCTGTCTCACAGAAGAGATGTTGCGAGTTTTTCACTGCTGTATCGTTATTTTCATGGAAAGTGTTTGAGTGAGCTTCAGTCTATGGTCTCCCCTCGCTAAGCTTTCACAAGAAACACTCGTTTAGCTGAAAACACTATCAATAATTCCCCTACTCGTTATCTGTGCGTAAACCCAAACATAGATTCCATGAACAAAGCTTCTTTTTTAGAACTGCACACCTATGAAATTGTCTTCCGTTTTCATGCTTTCCAGCTGACTACAATATGGTTGTCTTCAAGTCTAACGTGAACAAGTTCTTGATGAGCCGTTCCATATGTTATCAAATTTACCTAATTTCCATTACTAACGATTACTATATTTGTTACGTTGTCGTATCATAAAATGAGCGTTTGTTGTATATTGGTTGAAATTGGAATGGGGTTATATATTAAAACGCGTCTATTTATAAAAGATTGTGTGTTTGATTATCTTATCAGAGTTAATGTCGTTTGTGTGTGATCATCTAGTGGTCTTTCTATTACATATGTTCATATGCTGTTAAGTGTGAATATGCATGGCATGCATTTTCATATACCTCTGCTTCTTCGTTGGTCCATCTGGAAATTCTCGTCTGGAAGGGAGACTTGATACCTGTTTTTGGGGACGAAGATATATTTCACACCAAGACAAGAAATTGGTTCTATAGTTTATTTCACTTTCCCAGATGTTTTGCAGAAGGTGGAAAGTGAATTTGGCCTGTGTTGTTTTTTTTCATCTAGGTCTTATTTCTACCACGTCAGCGTTCGTTCCCCACCCCCAGCGAAGGGGAAGAGACAACGGCGAAGCCGTCTGCTCTCCTCCAAGCCGCAACCAAATATCTTCGATTCAGCTAACCTGATCATATGACTCCCACGCAATCCAATCGGCTGATCTTAACTTCCTGCCAACGTGTCTACACTATAATTCACACTCTTCCTCCTCTCTTTCTCTCTCTATCTCTCTCTCTCTCTATCCTTCTCTAACATATTGTCCAGTTTCTACTATACACACTTTAACCCTTATACTCGAGTGCCCTTCTGGCCTTGATAAGTTGTGATACTAGTGTAAAAAACAGAAGTTATCTGACTTTTTATTATTCAAGCATGCGCATTCGTGAAACAATTAATGAACAAAAAAATCTCTGATAAACCCTACGAAGCATTTAAAAAAATATCCCTTAGCAGTCCTTTTTCGAATGAAAATCGAGTAAAACTTTCATGTATGTGAATATCCCATATACCAAGATTGTAGATAAAATATCCGTTAAGTATATAAGTTGAGAAGTGTCATCACACACATTCCTACTTTTATAGATATATAGATTTATATGATGATAAGCAATATGATAGTATATCTAAAAACAAAATAGTTTTTCATGGCTCGAATAATTTCGGGAATGTCTGTTAATGCTTGTTAGAATTAAGTTCTAGTTAAGTTAAGACAATTTTAGAATTAGAAGCACATCTCTTCGAATTATTTAAAACTTTACGAAACGAGAGAAAGTTACTAGATTGACTTGATAAATAAAAATTACGTGCAGGTTCGACGAGATAATCTTGAAGAAAGAAAATCGGGAATTGTGAGAATCATATTAAAGCTAAGACAATAATGTTTATAATCCGAAAATAATCATATTCGCTAATCTTTTCGCCAATATCTTAATCAACACCTGGATATGAACGACATGGACGCCGAATTTAATAGGCAGATAATAATTGCTTAATCACGCATGTGCCGGAAATTTAGAAGCATTAAAAAACGTATAACACATGAACACACATACACCCACCCCATTACTTTACGTATCAGGATTCTACGAAAAAATAAAATAATAGGCAGATAATTGTTGGTTAATTACGCATCCGTAGGAAATTTTGAAGCAAATTAAAGTTAAACTGCGTATAACAAGTGCACATACATACACACCCATTTCTATTTTATATATCAGGATTATACAATAAATTGATTTAATAGGAAGACAACTATTGCTTTATCACGCGTCTGTAATAATATAGATGCAAAGTAAAGTAGAACAACGCAACACACACATACGCATCATTACTTTCCATACCAGGAATCTATGAAAAATTGTTTAAAAAGAAACATTTTTGAAATGGAATTAACTTTTAAATGTTTTGCTGATATTTATTTCGAAAAAATAAAAAAAAAAATGCATACAAATTTACGCTGAACTTCGTCAACATTTATAAATGAATTATCGTGATTACGAGTTTATTTTTAGTTTGTACTACATTTTATATTTGAAAGTTTTTAAGCGTCTGCACAAATCATTACTTCGCGAATGTCGATTTCTTTTAATGTTTTTCAATGAATTAATATGATGTATCAGCTAAATATCTGAAAGTGATTTATTTTTCAGAATCTTAATTTTTAGAAATCTTATAATCCAAATGAATCTCAGTTTACTTCAATCTTTCCCTTAGCATATATATATATATATATATATATATATATATATATATATATATATATATATATATACAGGGTGTCCACAAAGTGGAAGTATCATGTAGATTATGTAGCCAGATTTTGTGGGCACTCTGTACACACACACACATACACACGCACACACACGCACGAACGCACACACACACACTGTTTGCCTTGGCTAGCCTGTTGTCTGTTTCCCTGTTGAGTCTAGCATCTATTGTGATGGTATACCCCGGGTAGGTAAACTGGTGAACGGTATCCAACTTAGTCTCGCCAATGGTTATGTGTGGAGGGCGGTACTCTACCCGGTGAGCTGGCTTGTTATGAGTACATTTTACACACATTGAATGTAATCGTCTGTGATTTTCAAATTATTTAGAAACATTTATTAATGTATTTATTGCGGACTATTATCCTCACTTTTATTAGAATCTCCTACATGCACTCTCAGCAATTACTGTTATCCATAGTTGTTGTTGTCTCACCACGATTTGGCAAAGTAAGCCTCTGGCTGGCTTAAGATAGGATTGAAATCGCTATCTTCAGGCAATTCTCACCAGGAACCGTAAAGATCAACGTCTATATTCACTGCGGAAGGGTTGGATTTTTTTTTGTCTTATAAATTTACGTTTACTTATTATCTCATCTTCCATGGTCGGGTCCTTACCGAATGACAATTAACAACCGAATCCGTACCGAATCAACAACCGTAACAACTAATAAAGATGAGGATAATATTCCGCAACAAGTATTTAATAAATAATACTCGTCTCAATAATGAATTCCAATTAAAAAGATATATATACTTAGAAATATGTTTAAATTATGAATATTACTAAAATCTCTTAATTTCTTTCGAGTTGAGCTGTGCATTTTTTTCTGTTGAATGTAATACTGAAGACTATTTATTCAGTGGGAGTTGAGTGCTTTCTTTTTTAAAGCCATTGTTAGGAAGATGCTAAAATCGATTTTTACTTTATCGACCGTACTGAGGATTGAACCATAACCTTTTGAGTTTTAACAGAAATGCTTATTATAATGCACACAATTAATCGTTTGTGTTACGGGTTCATGTTGAAAGGTATGAAAATACTAAACATAAAATGTACTTACATATATTGAATGAATTATGGATTAAACAATGCGAACTTACCTTTGTTGACAATAGATAACAGCTGCTTTTGAGAAAGATTACTAAATAAATACAAAAAACAGAGTATTGGCATTGCACAACAGAAACCACGTATACTCCTTGTATATCTCTCTCTATCTCTCTTTGTCTGTCTGTGTCTTTCTCTCTCTCTCTCTTTATATACATATATATACACACATATGTATATATATATATATATATATATATATATATATATATATAGGTAGACAGAAAGATGATAAATACGCGTAGATATCTTACACAAAAAAAATGTTACCTTAGGCTAGACAAGAGTGAATTGTTCTGGCTTCGTCTATAAGCTTTCCTTGCAGGGTGGAAAATCGACACGTATTTCTTCGAAAATAAAGCCGCCGACTTCAGCTCGTGGCAATCCGCCGTCGGAGAATCCGAACGCACTCACTTATGCATACACCCACTTATATTCATACACCCACAGACACAGACACACACATGCACACACATATAACAGAAAGTTGATACTGAGAATACATATGAAATCGACGAAGAAGAATCAACAATTTTGCAATGTTGTTTTCTCTCGTTGCTACGGATTGAATGTATCTAACGTCGTCTTTTTAACCGCAATACACACAGACATTTGAGAAAATAATATACACCCACGGAAACAGTTTATATAATAAAATATATAATTTATACAACAAAATAAAAAATAAATTATCACAAATTTAATATCTAATACTTGGTTTACATTCGCTTTGCCGTTTTTTTAATTTTAGGGCCCTTCTAAACATGACATTGTTAGGTTAACGAATATCATCTTAAGGAATTTCTTTCACAATGGTGCTAAAAGCTCAGTCTGAGAAGATAGATCAATTCTCTGTTTGTGAAAATTTCGGTCTAACATGCCCCAAAGTTTTATTTTATTAGGGTTCACATCCAGGGATTGAATTGGTTATGGAAGTTTATTAATTCAATTTTGGCTCAACTACTCTTGTGTTGCCTGTCAGAGTGGCAAATAGGCTCTACGTCCATAAATAAGAAGTTCACTTGGTTCATTTTATAACTTACGAATATCGGTAAGACTTCTTCATATGGCATGGAAACATATTTACCTAATTGATGTTTCTTTTGCACTCCGCCAGGTCTGAGTAACCATCACTGAAAATTACATCCCATACAACAACCGAACCCCCCCGTATGTTTTAGCGTTGACAGAAGCCTTTTAATTTAAAGATTTCTGAAGGAGTTTTAAAGGACATTGGTCTGTCCATCATCTCAAGAGCCCAATCTTTACTTCATTTGTAATTGGCGAATAAAAGCGTTCCTTCTCAAAGCTCTGCAATAGTATCCCAGCTTGTGAAGATGCCTGACAGATTCCTCGGACTGTCACTAGCCTGTGTTGCTCTCTCAGAGACTTTGCACCAAAGATCTTCTTAAACATTTCTTTTCACGATGCGCAATAATTTTCAGAGAGCCAAAGGCGAACTAAATGCGTGTTTTTGTACTCTTTGTCGTCTCTAGTGAATTTTACGATTACTCTATTAATAGTAGGTATGTGTATGGAAGGATTCACTGCTATTTTGGGTTGAGTGAAACCACCTTCATGTAAACCAACGATTCATCCTCGCAGACATTCTGATAGGTCTGATGCTACTTTGGTTCTTGACATAATTCAATATGGTTTGGTGCAATTTTAATATGTCAGCATTGTTCTTATCTGTACATATAAGTAAGTATATAATAATTATAGCGTGTATGTTTTTCTTTCATATCTTTGTATGTTATAAATATTTTGAGGGTTCAAGTCAGCCACCATCGTTGTCATAGGAATAGTACAGATTTGCGAAACATAAAATAAATTGCCATATTGATTACTAGAGCTATGACAAGCGGATATTACTATCATTGTTTTACTCTTGCGTATATGTCAGTTAATATCTTATATGATTTTAGATAGAGTGGTATGATTCTCAATTAATTAACTCTATCTATCTGGGTCGGATATATACTCGAAAGTCAAAACAATGATAAGAATATTCTCTTGTCATAGCTCTAGTTATAGGACAACAACAGTATGCCCTGTATTTAAGAATTCAGGTGATAAGTCATCCCCCTCTCAGTACAGACCAATAAGTCTTCTGTGTGTCATGAGTAAGTTGCTGGAATCCACAATAAATAGAGAAGTAGTCAAGCACCTCAGCAGAAATAACCTTCTTAGCGACACGCAATATAGTTTCCGCTCTGCTAGATTGCCAGCAGGTGTGCTAACGATTATATCTCATAGGATAACCGAATATCTCGACAAAGGCTTCATTTCTAGGGCAATTGCTCTCGACATATCAAAGGCCTTCGATAAGGTTTGGCATAAAGGCCTACTACACAAGATTTCCAGCTACGGTATAACTGGAAATGTTTTCTCTATCATTAAATCATTTCTATCTGATAGGCTCATAAGAGTAGTGGTTGATGGGCAGAAATCTGATGCCCACAGTATTAACGCTGGAGTCCCTCAGGGGTCCATACTGGGTCCAACTCTCTTCCTGATTTACATCAATGATCTCCCAAAACACGTACTAAAATCTTCTGTTGACATCTATGCTGATGACACGACCGTCTATGGTAACACATCAAAGGCCGTAAATGATGATGTTCTCTCTGATTCTCTTTCCTCTGATCTTGGGTGCGTGGTACAGTGGGGAAAGAGGTGGCTAGTTACCTTTAATGCATCATAAACGCTCTGATCCCAATCTGACATCAATTGAAATGTATGGCTCTCGTCTAAGGGAGGCTCCATGATTGTATAAGCTACTGGGTTTGACCTTTACACCTGATCTTAAATGGAACACATACATCAAGTCTGTGGCCAAGGTAGCTATGAAAATGGTAGGATCCTTCTACCGCTCCAGAAGATATCTCACTAATGATACAATTCTCTATCTATATAAGAGCCAAGTACGTCCAAAGATGGAGTACTGCTGCCACATCTGGGCGGGGGCTGCAAAAAACAGCCTATTCTGCCTTGACGGAGTACAAAATAGACTCTGTGGCTTGGTGGGGGATGCCCTTTTCTCTACCGTGCAGCCTCTTTCCCACAGAAGAGACGTAGCGAGCCTGTCATTGTTCTATCGTTATTTCCATGGCAAGTGCTCGTCTGAGCTCCATTCTCTTGTCCCCGCTCGCCAATCGTTCTCAAAAAACACCCGACTAGCTGAAACCACCGACAATAATTTTCCCCACTCCCTATCTGTTCCTAAATCAAAACGTAGATACCATGAACAAAGCTTCTTTCTTAGAACTGCACGCCTGTGGAAATCTGTTCCGCTTGCCTGTTTCCCTCCCGGCTTCAACCAGGATGTTTTCTAGTCCAACACAAACAAATTCCTGATGAACCGCCCCCTTAGTAATCACACCTTACCAATTCTCCAATACTATTGCTACACTATCTCTTTGATTAGTGTAAACGCAATAACCCTTATCCCTGAGTGGCCATTGGGCCTTGATAAGTGGTGAACTCCATGTAAAAAAAAAACAAAAAAAAATAAGCTATAGCAGGCCAGATTTCAACTTAAAACAATTTATCTCTCTCTCTCTTCTCATTTCCTTTCTTTCTTTTTATCCCTAATATATATATATATATATATATATATATATATATATATACATATATATACATACATACATACATATATATATATACATATATACAGATATATATATACATATATATACATATATATATACATATATATACATATATATACATACATACATACATACATATATATATATATATATATATATATATATATATGTGTGTGTGTGTGTGTGTGTGTGTGTATATATATATTCCACGGACAAATTGTTTTTCTGTATCATAGTTTTAAAGTGTGGAATCAAATTCCAACCTCACACGATATTAACATTATTGTATAAATGTTTGGTAAAATGATTTGGTTTTGATTAAAGAATAGAAGTTTCTATTCATAAACAGGGGTGATAGGATCAAAACAATTGAATGAAACTATGCCTTGATATGGACTAATTAAACACCGGAATTATTTCATAAGGCATATGAGGTATTTTAGAATTATTCTAAGTATTTTGGGGTTCTTCACACTAGAAGACCATTTGTCTTTCAAAACACATACCAAAAAACATATTCTTCGTTTTTAGCTTATCTTTCGCGGCCTGTTTAATTTCTATAAAGAAAAAAAAAGGGTTAAGTCTTCCTAAATGTGTACTAGAACTGTCGAAAAAAACCCGTGGTACAATGCTAAGATACTTGCTGATAAGCTCTTGAAGGTTGAATGTTCGATGCTAAGTGTGGCTTACCGGATAATACAACTGAGAATTACTTTTGACTTCTATACAGTCATACCTGATGAAACAAAAGTATTATACTCCTGTGGAGTAAATAAAGGATTCTTGCATATATCCTTTCCAAATTCCTGAGTTCGGCGAAAACATTCTCGATTTTCTGTAGAAATTCTGATATTGCATTGACCTAAATGGTAGGCAATGACAACCAAGATGAGAACAGTAATCAGAGGAATTGAAATAATACCAGCATTGTTCTAATTATTTCAACGTGAAAGGTTTATTACTGCTTAGGTGATTGTTCAATTTTTCCCCTCAATTCTACGTAAGAAAAGTAACTGTTATCTACCCCCACTGTGAATATGAAGAGAATGAAAGAGGGATGTAAAGAAAGAGAAGGACTAAGATAAAGAGATGGTTTAAGTGGGAAGAGAAATCGGAAAAGAGACAGTAATAGAAATGATAAAGGCAATGAGAGTATAAAATCAATAATGTAGGAGATAAATATAAAAAAGTAAGAAAGAGCTTAATAGAGAATGCATTAAAAATTATGCGAGAAGGAGAGATATGGTGAGTTGAGGAAAAAGTAGAGAGTGAGGCAGAATAAAAATAAAGGATTGGTAGAAATGGAGTAAGACGTCGGGGAAAATAAAAGAGCAAAGCATAATATGGATTGATAGAGAGAAAAGGGGGAAAAAGAAAAATGACTAATTCGATGGATAGTAGAATAATTTAGAGGGAGAGAGGGCTAGAAAAAGGGTTAGAACTAGAGTAAGACAGGGAGAGAATAGGAAAAGAGATCATAACATAGATAGCGATGAGTTGAAACCAATTTGATAAATATAGAAATATTTAGAGAAACTGAAGATGTGGGGGGGGGAAGCGATTCCAATTTACAAACGTCAAACGATGGAAAATATTGATGAATGAAATACATTTCTAATTAAAAAAATATATTATCTATTTTTCTTTTGGAAGAAAAAAAAACTAAGATAATAAAAGTATAATGAAATTGCCAATGTTCCAGCGAGTTAATGTTGGATCTCTCCGAACTAACGTGACAGATAAGCGCGGAATATTTCCAGGCGTTCAGTGGCATTTCATTAAGGCAATGTCGTCCCTGGAATTATTATCGTTATTGGACTAGAGAAATTTAATCGCCACGAATTGCGAAACCTGATAAAATCGACAGTAAAGCAATCGGGAAATGATGGAGCAATTGCTTCTTAGAAAGAATAATAAATTATCCAACACTCTGTTGATTTCATGTATTTTCAATTATACATATTTCCATTTGTTCTTATTGATGGTTAAATAGACAAGGTCGTTTTATGGCGGAGGCGTTGTCCATAGTCAATTAAAGATATAACGTGGGTGAGTTCTGTAATGAAAGCAGTTATAAAAGATCGGAATTTATGAGAGACGCGCTCGGTGTCATGGATAGAGAAAGCGTTTAGTATTTTGAGTTCAGGAGAATAAAACTTAGCTCATGAAGATTGCGGCGCGGTTGTCAAGAAAGTGAAAACACGTGACCCAAGAAAATATTAGAAGTAAAATACGTCATCGAATAAAATATGTACTTGAGCAAAATTTTAAACAGACGTAAAAAACTGGTCGCTGGATTTGTTCGGAACGTGACGTCATCGCCGGCTATAACCGAGCATCACCGAGCGTCGTCGTGCGTCGCCGAGCGTCGCTGAGCGTCGCTGAGCGTCGCCAATGTTCAGAGTGTAATAGGAAAATACAGAAGAATACTTAAATGAGGAATTATTAAAATTTGAAGTGTCGGAAATAAGGATAAAATAATTTTATTTACCTTTTTTTTGTAGTAAAAAACAACAACAAAATATATACATATATATATACATATATATATATATATATTGTTTCCCTAACCGTACTGACATGCAGAAGTTCAAGTGCAACGTGCACCGACATCTTGCTGCCCAAATCCCTACATAGTGCCCCAGTAGTTGCTGACCCTGATAGTAGCCCCCTACACCAAAGTGGCAGCGTGCCTTGTTTGGGGTGAAAATGTAATATATATATATATATATATATATATATATATATATATATTTATATATATATATATATATATATATATATATATATACGGGGGCTATATAATGATGACGCACTGTTTATAGTTAATTACGGCGATCGTACTAGGGAAAAATCGAGGAAAATATCAGAAAGTTTTTATATGAAATGGGATACGCTTATCCCTTACACTTCTAAAAGAGTATCTGACCTCTCTAAGAATGGGAGTCTTTTGATAAGAACATAGAGTATTACAATGAAGCTCTTTTTAGATCAGGATACCATGCCAAAATAGAATACAAGAGGAGTGCAAACAGTAAGAATAACAAACTAAACTGCACAACATCGTATAACATGGCAATGAGAACAAGAAAGAAACCGAAGATTAATAAAGGATACAATAATAAGGATCAAAGGAATGGAAACAGAAAGAGTAATAATAGCAGTGAAACAGGTAATGATTAGGTGGGTACTATAAATAAAAGAAAAAGACGCAAGGAACAGGTTTGGTTTAATCCGCCGTTCAGCGATCATATCCAAAACAATATACCTAGAGAATTTTACAGAATAATTGATAAACATTTCCCACCGGAGAATAAATTAAGCAAAATAATTAATAGAAACTCCGTAAAACTATCTTTCTCCACCTCAGCTAACTTAGCTAACACTATAATAAGCTTGAATACTAGGAAAATAAGCATAATAAGGAATAATAATAAGTCAGCATCGGATTTTTAGAGAAAAAATGTAACTGGCAATTGTCCGTTGGGTGGTAAATGCTTAACCTCAGAAATAGTGTACAAATGTTAGATTAAGACCGATAATATTAAGAAGATATATGTTGGAGACATGGTGCGCTTTTAAGGAAAGATAAAGAAACCATGCGGTATCATTCAAAATTGAATGGGAGATGGAAACTAATAGAGAAGGTGTTAATGATAGCGGGGGGATGGTACAAAAATCAACATTCGAAATAAAAGTGGAATACAACTGCATTAGGTCAGGGAAATTCATAAAAACAAAAAAGATTTTGAATTGAAATGGTCAATAGTAGATTGGGGGGGGGTAAGTATACACCTGGGAAATAAAAAAGGTGCAATCTGTGTTTATTGGAAGCCTTCTACATAGTGAATTCTATAGAAAATTATTAAATAAAAGGCTGGATGCTATACAGGGATGTTCTCACAGGAACAGGTTTTTGCTATCACGTCTTAAATGTAGCTGAGGTAAAAAAAGAAACATTCTGGAAAAACAAAGGCTCTTAAGTGCAAGGCAAAATTTAATATAGAGTTAAATAGATAAGAATGATGTAGATTAGATGACTGATCCAAATCTCGCAAGCAAATCTGATTTCTTATATTCTACACTAGAAACACATTTTTGCAAATAAAGACCATGGATTACTGGATAAGAAATGTAAATTTATAATAAGAATTAACGAATATTAGCAATATTGTTCCCAAACCGGGAATACTTTCTTAGCCGAATGGATGGCGGAATAGTTGATACCGTTTCCAGATCAATACAATAGCTTAATAATTAATTAGCAATTAAAAAAATAGGAATTAAAGAATGTAGATAATGTATATTGTTTTCAAAAAGTAAAACTTGAAAAGTCCTAGCTGGTTTAACATTACTCTTGTTCTAAACGATCAGATAAAAAAAAAACAAAAAAAAAAACAACGCAACCCTCCACTTTTATTGAAGTAAAACACACATGAATCTAAAGACTAGTTTCATTATTAGAATACTTATTAATTGGATATATATGATTATTTGTTAAGTATCTAAGAACATAATTCATGAATTGTTATTTTGTTTGAAAGCCATGCATAACCCCAGCAAATTATGGATGTATGGCAGACGCAAGTTAAATCCATGGTAACAAAATAAGCTTCAGGGTTAAGATATGCTTTAAAAACTTATATTTTGAATAAGTTAGCCTGGTATTTAGTTGTAAATTGATTGTCTTTTTTGTTAATTGATCATATGTTTTTATATTTATGATTTTATGTCTATTGATTATCTATTTTATATTTTAATTATGATATATTTGATTTTCTATGAATGAACTATTTATTGGCTATTGATTTTTATTGTCTATTGATCATATGTTTGGTTGCCTATTGATTTAGGTGTTTATTGATGATCTGTTTGTGTGGTCATGAATGATCTATTTGATTTTATATGAAAGGTACGATGTATTGTTTCTGTTTTTTTTACACGGGGATCACCACTCATCAAGGCCCGTAGGCCACTCGGGGATAAGGGTTATTTTGTGTACAATAATCGATGGGATAATATCGTAGTAATAGTTGGTATTAGAGATTTGATAAAGCGTCTTACTTAAAGGGGCGATTAATCAGGAATTTGTTTATGTTGGACTTGAAGACGTCCAAATTGTAGTCAGGTGGGGAACAGGCAATCGGAAGAGAATCCCACAGGCGTGCACTTCTCAGAAAAAAGCTATGTTCATGGAATCTATGTTTTTATTTAGGCATAGATAAAGAGTGGGGGAAATTACTGACAGTGGCTTTAGCTAGACGGGTGTTTATAATGAAGATTGGCGAGGGGGGCCAGAGATTGGAGCTCGGACGAGTACTTTCCATGGAAATAACGATAAAACAAAGAGAGGCTCGCAAAGTCTCTTCTGTGAGAGAGAGGTTGTAGGGAAGAGAAGAGAGCATCCCCCACTAAGCCACGAAGTCTATTTTGTATTGTGTCAAGGCAGGATAGGCTGTTTTTGAAGTTCCAGCCCAGATGTGGCAGCAGTACTCAATCTTTGGACGTACTTGACTTTTATAGAGATAGAGAATTGCATAAGTAGTGAAATATATTCTGGGGCGGTAGAAGGACCGTACCATTTTCCCAGCGGCCCGGGCAACATACTTTATATATGTGTTCCATTTCAGATCAGGGGTAAAGGTCTAACCCAGTGTGTCTGTGTGTCTGTGTGTATTTCCCTACGCAATAACTCTGTAAATCTTTAGTCTACACACTCGAAATTTGATACACAGAGTACTGAGGTTTGTGAAAATGTATGTGACAGGGTTTCGGCCAGAAATTTGGCTGTTAGGGGGTCAAATTCAACCAACTCCTCCGACAATTTGGGGGTCTAAGCACTTGAAATTTTAGATATAGTTTCTTGAACACGGATCTGACTTAATAACTCATATTGAGGCCAAAATAATACATTTTAGGCGTTATAATACAGGTCAAAGTTTTAAAAAATTGACAAAATAACTGGGTGCAGCATGAATACTTTCCCCCAAATGACTGGCTTCAGCATTAAATATCTCGAAAAGGGTTAATATGTCGAAAAAAAAAAAAAAAACAAACGAAACATTCTTTCAGATTAAATGGCAGTACGGATCGTTCAGCTTGGAATCGGAAATACTTTGACAGTCGCCGTCGACTTCGTCTAGCGATTAAAATCTTACAATATTCCAGAGTAAAAAAGCATCAGATGGAAGTATGTCTGAGATATAGACTAGGTACAATCTATCACCGTATCTTACAAACCCCAGTATTCATGCTGTTAGTATAGATTGTATGTTAGGTTCAATTGATATTATCTTGAATCTTGTATAACTCTCTTTAGGCCTCTCTTTAGATTCTAATATAGATAGCGTGAGGTAAAATACCAGGTTGAAAAACTGGCGCAGTCAATCTTCTCTTGAGTGTAGATGAGACTCTCTTAAGCCGTAATAGGCAACCCATCTAGTGATGGCGTCACAATAAAAATACCCTTGTTAACCATGGTGAAACAGGTAGTATTCAGCTACCGACAAGATTTGAATTACACTACAAACTCGTGTAGCGAGTTCAATCTCAGCTACGACCGTGCTGGATGATGGATTTTTAGTATTTTGTTAATTTCCATTCAGAGTTCGATAAAAAACCCTTTAGGTGACTACTTTAAATGTTGAATGAATTGTAAGTACTGGATGTAGATCAAATGTATATTGTAATAATGAGCATTGTAAACGTCACACATTGTCAAACAAGTATAATTTAGCTCCCATAGAAAACGAGTAGAAGTCAAAATAAAAAAAAATACCCTGGATAATTCTGGTGAAGCATCAATTATTCAGCTAGTGACAAGATTTGAATAACACTACAAACTCGTATAGTGACTTATATCTAAACTGTGGCCGCGCTCGCTGGATGGTCTTTATGTGTACCTTAAAAAGATTCATATTTGCTACCACGATTGGAAGGTCACAAGTGGAAATTCTAAGAAGCGTAGAACTCAATTTAACTCTTTAAAAAGAATGTTACAATTTTCTGATATATATATATATATATATATATATATATATATATATATATATATATATATATACACACATATATTCGTGTTTTAAAATAGGCTAGCAGGTCAACCGGTGTTGCTCTGTCGTAGGATACGCTTTAATATGATATTATTTTAAGGGGATTAGTATTTCTTAATATAGAGACAATTATATATCGTCTTTCTTATTGAACGTCATATATAGTAGTAAAATACAACAAACACATACATACACACACCCACAAATATATATAAATACATATATGTATGTATATACATACATATATATATATGTTTTGTATCTCACTACTACTACGGTGTGTGTGTGTGTGTGTAGTGTGCGCGCGTGGGTGTATGTGTGTATGTATTCACCTGCCATCTCATTTTTAGAAAAGATGGAATCTTCAGATCTTCAGAAAAGATGCAAGCAAGCAAGCAAGCAAGCAAGCAACCAGGGGATGTTATTCGAATGGCCAAACGAGTTTTTATAATCATAACGACTACTTTAAATGTGTTCATTATGAAATACTTTTAGTACTTAAAATATAGCATTAGTATTAAATGATATTTACTCATATTATTTATATAATTTCATATTTTTTGACAAGGAGGTCACCACTATTCAAGGTCCGGAAGCCACTCATGGATAAGGGTTATTGCATGTAGAGAACGTTGTACGTTAGTGTTTAGATTTCCTAAAGTGTCTACTTAAGGGGGCGGTTCATCAGGAATTTGTTTACGTTGGGTTTGAACACATCCAAGTTGTAGTCAGGTGGGAAACAGGCAGACGGTACAGAGTTCCACTGGCGTGCTGTTCTAAGAAAGAAGCTGCGTTCATGGAATCTACGTTTTGATTTAGGCACAGATAGAGAGTGGGGAACATTTTTGACAGTGGCTTCAGATAGACGGGTGTTTTTCGTAAAAGATTGGGGCGGGGGACCAGAGATTGGAGCTCAGACGAGCACTTGCCATGGAAATAACGGTAAAACAAAGACAGGCTCGCAACGTCTCTTCTGTGTGAGAGAGGTTTCAGGGAAGAGAAAAAGGCATCCCGCACTAAGCCACGAAGTCTATTTTGTACTTTGTCAAGGCAGGATAGGCTATTTTTAGCAGCTCCTGCCCAGATATGGCAACAGTATTCCATCCTTGGACGTACTTGGCTTTTATATAGATAGAGCATTGCATCAGTAGTGAGATATCTTCTGGAGCGGTAGAAGTAACCCACCATCTTTCCAGCGACCCTGGCAACAGACTTGATGTACGTGTTCCATTTCATATCAAGAGTAAAGGTCAAGCCCAGAAGCTTGTCAAAACATTGAGCTTCTCCTAAGCGAGAGACATCCATTACCATTGATGCCAGATGAGGATCAGAGCGTTGATGGTGTAAAGATAGGAGCTTAGTTTTAGATGCATTAAAGGTAACCAGCCACATCTTCCCCCACTGAACTACATGCTCGAGATCAGAGGAGAGAGAATGAGAGATAACTTTGTCATTTACAGCCGTTGATGTGTTGCCGTAGATGGTCGCTCATCAACATTTATGTCAACGAATGATTTAAGTATTTGTTTAGGGAGACCATTGATGTAGATATAGAAAGAGCTGGTGAATATTTATAAATAAAATTGGTTGAGCATTTTATAAATTCGCTAACATTATATCCAAGTCTTATTTTAAATGACTACTATATATACATATATATATATATATATATATATATATATATACATATATATATATCACATTTCGCCTTTTTCTACCTCTTCTGTTTTTTATATTTAAAAAAGCTAATACATATTTAGAAGGTCAAACACCTTTCAAAAAACACAACTTTCGTGAAATATGGCCTGTAAAAAGCTTACCTGTCAACACTAGAAATGATTATGAGAGTTACGTCCCTTGGATATATTGATGTTTTTAATTATCATGCCATAATAAATAATCAATCTTGTAATGGTGTGTAAATGGACGTTTTATTCACTTCGACAGCAGCTATTATTCATCGAGGAAAGAGGTCACCAAAACATTACCTAAAAAAAGTGAACTTTTTGCAAAAAAAACCGGTAGAGGAAAAGATGCTGGTCTGAGAGAATAAATTAAACATCGTCTCTTACAATGTGGTTTTATTGTTTGGAATGAACAATTATTTTATTAGTGTTTTAGTACTTAGAAATTCATCTCATTTGAGTCAGTTCAGTATTTAAAATACAATAGTCACTATTTTAATAGATATGTTAATCACCTCATATTTGTTGCGTGTTATTTGTTTTTTCTCAGCAAGCAACTAATTTCATTTACTTTCTGGGAAACCCATTTTTGTACATTAAATATATTTATCTTTGTGTAATTTTCACTGGTATTGCTTGTACAGATAATATTATTATTTTCTTCTATATTTTATGATATGTTATTTAATATTACTAAAATTCATCAAGTTAATAAATAAATCATTAACGAGTTGTGATGAATATGTTTCTATATATGGTCGTATATATGCTTGTGTGTATGCATTATTTATTAATACGATGTGCCTTAAATAAGTTTCTAGGAATGTTTTGTAGTTATAGTCTCCTTTGAATTATCATCCTTCGGTAGCAACAACTACTGTACCGTTCAGGCAAATTATGTAAAAGTGTCAGACACTTCTCACAGCTCCTTTTATCTCCTAAATTGTCTCATGAAGACAGATCCTAACATCTTCCTTGAACGTATGGAATAACCAAAAGTTTCAGGGAGCAAATTATGACATATAGTGAGGGCGGGGAACTGTTTTAATTTTAATAAAATCGTCTGTGATTTTTTCTGACCACTGTTGGCACAAACTTCGTGCAAATTATCCGCACTTTAAATTCCACACGAATAATTATGTGTACAGCTACAACTCAGCAACCAAACGGTTCTATTATTGCCTCTACAAAAACACGACGGCCCATATCCATACAATTCTTTTTGTCGTCAATAAACTCTGGTGGTCTAACTTCCACACTCATCCAACACCTCTCATTATCCTTTATAAAATCCCTGCCATCCTTGAAAGCCTTATGCCGCTAAAAAAACTGATGGTCGATTAATGCAAGCTGGTTCAAAACAGGTTGAAGCACTAGATAGGTTTCTGTGGTTTTTTTTTCCAAGTTAAAAACAGGATTTGATTGCATATCGTACCCCTAAAGTGTCGTGACGTGCATATTTCATTTTTGAAATTCACCAGCTATGGCACTAAGGCTATAGTAGAGTACATATATTTCCTTAATTAAAATTTGATCGTCAACTCATAAGATATATAGTAATAATACGCCGACCTTTCAAGTGACTACATCAATTTAAATGTCTGTAAAAAAGGCTGGAAACTTATTGAACAGGAGCTTGTATATGGTTATATGAGTGTATGTGAGTTATTGTGCGTACTTATCTGTTCTCTATTCGATGGAAGTGTCATTAATGAAAGAGATGAAAGATAAAGGAAATTCAAAAAAGAAAAAAAAATCAAGTAGAACTAATAAAAATCTAAGCTTCACAAAACGAGCGATTGAAGTGATTCGTCTCCAGTGTTTGAAGGTAAGTTGTAAAAGCCCCGGATGTATTTAATAGTTCTTTTGAGAGAATGTAAATCATTAGTCTTGGTCTATAAAATTCACCAAAGCACGGATGAAGTCACTCATTAGCTACAGATTACGGTGAGTTCTTATTTTCCAAGATATATATATATATATATATATATATATATATATATATATATATATATATATATATATATATATATATGTGAATAAAAAGGAAAAACCTAAAAGAGTAAAAACAAAATTAAATCAACGTTTCGTCCCCATTTCAAGGGACATCATCAGGATTTCTAGGCGAGGATGTACAGGAAGACGGTCATATCACATGCAAAAGAGGAGAAGTTTAGTTCTCTTTCTGTTCTGTTTTTTTTTTTTTTTTGTTTTGTTTTTTTTATCTCTCCAGAACAGAAAGAGAACTAAACTTCTCCTCTTTTGCATGTGATATGACCGTCTTCCTGTACATCCTCGCCTAGAAATCCTGATGATGTCCCTTGAAATGGGGACGAAACGTTGATTTAATTTTGTTTTTACTCTTTTAGGTTTTTCCTTTTTATTCACATAACGTCTAAAGCATCGTTTATATTTTGCTTTATTTTATTCATATATATATATATATATATATATATATATATATATATATATATATATATATATATATATCAACGCGGCCCTGTGTTGCCCTATCATAAATACGTTTGAATATGATATTCAATTCATACAGATTTCTTATTTATTTTTTTAAATATATGGTTATTATATTGTACGCAATATAGACTAGTGATTAAAAAATTAATAATAAAGAGAATATGAATGCAATCAGAATATTTTCTTTCTATTTGAGTTAAAGACAGAATTTTTAGATAAATGCAGTTAAACGTAAATGTCTATATTCGCACATGTATACCATCTGCATATAATGACTTCTTACGCCTAACAAGTTCTTATTATGCAATTAAGAATTATTTTGCATTTTTTGATTAAACCTATAATGAATTTGTTCTACAGGACGAAATGCTACATATATGAAGCTTCGAGACAAAATACTGACAGGGTAGGTTGGTAGTGACCGTTTTATAAACATACAGAGAAAAAGTCATATATATATATGTATATATATATATATGCATATATTTATTTATAATATATATATATATATATATTGATTTATTTAGAATATGTTTATAGTTTTTCAAGACTTCTTCAGTTATTGACATACAATGGATACTCACCGTATGAACACCTGCGCGTTAAATCTTTGTGGCAGAGGTGCGCAATCGTAAACCACCCATCTTCTCAGTCGACATTGTTAAACACTAGTGGCAAGTGGGTTGTATATTCAGGTCGACTGGAAACAAATAGCTATATAAGCGCGTGTGTACATATATATTTATAAGTAGAGATATTTTTTTTTCAAAAGACTATTTGTATTTATACACGTCAACACATAAGAAATAAATACAGAAAAGATATAAACATTTGTATATTTTTTGTGTTAGTTTTTATTCGTGCATATTTACACACACACACACACACACACACACACACACACACATATATATATATATATATATATATATATATATATATATATATATATATATATACAGAATTTTTACCTGCTGAAGAAAGACTGATTTATCGTTATGAATTTATCGCCACCGGCTTCAATTACATAAAAAATGCAACATTAAACCTTGTCCAACTGCGTCACTAGAGGGGAAGGAATTATGTGTTATCCGTATTCCAGCTTTATACTTCAACAATCTAGACTCTTGTACACTTTGAGAACTTGTATACAGACCATTGCCTGAACTGTAATATCGTCTGCGACTCACACACAAGGATAAGTAGAAAAAGTTGTAAAAACCTTTTACGTCAAAATCGATGGGAGTTTCTATGTAACTATAATTACATTGTATAACATTTTGTAGATACGGTTTTAGAATACATGTTGTGATGCTTTTAAATAAATAGTTTTATTTCAACTTTCACTTTTTTATGACTGGAATTCTTTGACTGACTACTATTTAAACAGCTATGTATATATGGTGATGGACGCTCTTGTCGATTTCGACGTATGAGCCTAAGCCACAACAAGTAAGTTGCTCAAAAATCAATGCAGATGATTTTTTTATAGTGGTGAAGGCATTGTGTAAAATGAACCAGATGTGTGATTTTACTGCTAACCTTTGTAAGAGCAGATTACAGCCAAATGGCAGAGTATACAGTAGACCATAGTTTTATTTTATTAGAGTTTCCTTCTCCTAGATGAATGTCTAATGTATATTCTTCCAATGAATTAATGCACCCCCAGATACCAACCTGGATATTTCTACGACTCGGTTAGGTACATAAAGCGCCCAGCCTTCCCAAAATGGTCACCAATCTGGTACTGGCCATGCTCAACGTCGGTGATCTGATGAAACCGGTGTGTCAACTTGATTGTGCCACACACACACACACACACACATACACACACATGCCCCCCATATATGTGTATAAATATGTACACAAAGAAATATATATATATATATATATATATATATATATAGTTTAGTAGAAATGGTAATTAATAAAAAAAAAACTGAAGAATGTGCTCTATACTATTGTAGAGAAAATATGCGTTTTATTTTTTATTACCGTATCTTTCTGTTAAGTTACATTATTGTTTCAGCTACCCGGCCGTTTTTTTGGCCGTCTGTAGCTTCCTCAGACTTTTACAGCTGTAAAAGTCTGAGGAAGCTACGGACGGCAAAAATAAAAACGGCCGGGTAGCTGAAACAATAATGTAAAAGTCGGAGGAAGCTACAGACGGCCAAAAAAACGGCCGCGTAGCTGAAATAATAATGTAACTTAACAGAAAGATACGGTAATAAACAATAAAACGTATACATATATATATATATACGTAGCAGGCAACATGTTTATCAATATATCTGCTCGATTCGGAATGTTTTAGTAATCACCCTTTTATCTGTTTTAATCTTTTTGAATTCTCGATATCATACGAACTTTACCAACTTCAATGTATTTTATTATTTGACGGCAATGCGTTCCTAATCAAAGCAAAGATACAGGGACGTGATAAGACACTTTTTTTAATGATCCCAATAAACATTAATAAATGAGATCGATACAAATCAGTAAATCATATCAGGATTCGATCTATTTGAAGATCGACAATATTAAATCCAGTTTTAATCGTTTTTCTTACAATAAACAAATCTTAATCTGCTGTGAAAAAATGTCTGCATATATATAAAATACATTTTGTCTGCGTGTGTTTGTGAATTCGTTCCTTATTCGCTCCAAAACGGTTAGGCTAATTTTGTGGATATTTCAATCACGTCGGTTTTCTTATGTTTTGTATCAGAATGTCCAGGAAAAGCATGAAAATCAGTAATAAAAAAATGGTCGATTAAAATACATTAGTCTAATTTTTTTACCAAAGTTAACACCTTGGCAGCTATATATCAACAATTCATTTTAGAAGATATATTACCGCATATGTAGAGGGGTTTGGTCTATAAAATTAAAATTGAGAGTTAGTGGTGAAATTAATATTTCTGCTAAGAGTACAAGTGAACCATGATACTTACCTTTTCCATTTTAAACTTAAATTCTAGGCAGTATTTGACAAAAATGAGAAAATCGACTATACATTCTAGACTACTGTTTAGTATTAATTTACTTGTGGATTGATAATAAAATAGGGTATTTAGAGCAAATAAAACACATCTTAACAGTAGCTGGGAGACATTTTACTGCAGACATTTACATGGCAAAGCCTTCGGGCTAAATCCTAAAAGTAAAGATAACATATAAATAGTGTGATCCAGAAAAAAATGGGCCGCTCTCCAACATCTTTGTGTAGTGACAAAGTAAAAAGAGACTGATGAGTCGCTAACTATACATGTAATACTTCTTATTAAATGTTTGCTCGGTAATAGTATTTTAAAAGTGTTACTTCTAAACGTAGCATTAATACCGTATCTTAATTTATTGCATTGTAACTTTGTAATTGGAACTTTCTTTTAAAAGTATTTATTTTTTTACTTGGATACAGATTCATTAAAAGCTTAAAAATGTTGCATCACGTTATTCTTGTAATGATTTATTGCACTGGAAATTGTGTAAAAGATAATAATCGAAACTATCTAGATACTGTTTGCAATTTTAAATTTGTTTTAGTAGAATATCATCAGCTTTCCCACACTTTTCTCTACAAACACAGCCAATTCGTTGCCCTCGACCCTCGAAAATCTTAATCTGTTATAACTTTCCCTCTCATAGTATATTTATTCCCAGCATCGTTTATATCTCAGTATGATCGAGTTTCCCCAGGATCGGCACTCTTTATTGTATAAAAATAACAAAATATCACTACCTCTGACATCTGAATTTCCTACTCGAAATAAAATGACGCTAGTACTTCGTCTTACCCGCCAACCTCCATAATATAGAGGATGCTATCTTGCATCACTTAATTGTCTACTTCTGATGAGATTAAAATTCACGTAATCTCTGGCCCGTATTTTTTTTACTTGGAACTCACAACCTATCAAGGCACGAAGGTCAGGAGAGGATAAGTGTTAATGAGTGTTATAATACTTAGTGGTTCAAATTGGATAGAATTAGATTTTTCATGAGGACGGCTATTCAACCGTGAAGCAGTATTCTATGGACTGGAAGTTCTGGGGAAGGAGCTGTGTGCATGGAATTCTCGTGCAGATTTAAGGACAGATAAGCACGAATTGTATTACTTATTTCCATATCGTCACGTCCTGTAACGAATACTAATTCTCATCTCTAGACTTTGGATATTCAATTTTCAAATATCTGCTCTATTTTTTTCCTTACGTGAAAAATTACAGATGCATGTATTTAGAATCGCCAGTGTATGAACAAACTAAAGATCGCTCGGATTAAATCGATATACTTTGATGAAAAAATAAATATGAAATAGATGACTACAAGTCAAAGTACGTTATACAAGACAATCACATTGCGTCCAGCTGCTTCTGCAATTCAATCCGTCGTGAAAGACGTCACCTTGATTATAGGATGTTATTCATTTCCGGCCATTGTCCGTAAGTTGTATGTTTATTCAATTCGCCGACAGTATCGGCTGCTATTTATTTGTTGTCAGACACGTAGACGGATTATATTCATCTGACTTTCGCCTGTTAGCGTTGTCACACTAGCACGTATGTGGACAGCCCGCTTGAAATGGACAGTTTTCATTTTGACAAGCGAAAGTATAGACGTTCTACAGAGAAGTGGCGAGGACAGGCTTGCATACAAATCAGATCACGTATTCTACTTGCTTTAGACAGTTTAGGAATTGGCTTACAGGTAATAATAGGAAGAAAATCTATAAAATAAATTAATAATATTTTATCATATAATATATGAAAACATCTAGCCTATTTCTCGATAATTTTTCTGGGGAATTCTGTTTACAAAATATGTATTATATTCTTGTCGGCTATTTTTTCAATATATCCTCTTGCCTTATGCTAGTACTAACGATAAAAAGTGATTTGATTTAATTTCATTAGAAAATACTTTAACAAAATCAGCAGCATTTGAATATTGACACTGACTTTAAAGAAGCGTAGCATTGCAATTTTAAATACAGATTGAATAACTCTCGACAGGCACTAAACATTTTTACACCAGAAACTGTACCCAACATTGCCCAGTAATAAACGTAACAATAAATTTAATTTAAAAAAAGTTTAAAAAATAACGGAAAAAAGTGACGCATGTTCATGCGAGTAATATGTTTTTTTCTAAACAGTTAACTTCTTGCGCATGCAAGAATATACTCAAGCTGAGATCGAAACAAAAAAAAAAACTAAAGACAGTGACTCATGTACGATAAACATTAAGCCAGCTTGGTATGATCTTTCAAAGGTGTTTTAAACCCCTGTGACACAATTGACAGTCGGATAGAAATCCGATAACTTCCGATTAACATGTTTTTTTTACGTTGACATCTTATCAACAATTTTTATCCTGATAAAATAACGAATAGCATGTTATTACATTTGTATACACACTTTCGAGTCCGTATATTTAAATTCGTTGAGTATATAGGTTGGGAAATGTCATCATTCACACATTCTCACTTTTATAGATACATAGATTAGGCATAGATGAGGCAATATAAAGAGCAAAGACAAATATATGTACCTATCTCTATATGAATAAAAAAGTAGTTCTTTTTAGTATCTGACTCTGTGTTAGTATTTAAGTTATTAACACTTAAATAACTGATTACATAATACTGAAATCAACAGAAAAATAGCCATACGCTAATGGGTGTTCCTATTTACAATGCCTCCCCACGGGACAGAGTTAGCCACCAGGGTCGTTTTTTAACATGGAGAAAAGGAACAAAAATAAAAATTGTCTTAATCGTGAAGGATTTTTCCTCCACTGACAGAGTTTATTTATTTGCTTCCCCACTGAGCAAATTAGGCAAGAGGCCGTTTTTTTAATGTGGAGATAGGGGAAGTGGGAGGGAAAGAGGGGATCCAGCTCCCGAGAGGTGGGAAGTCGGAGCTGGATTAGAAACTGTTGGTATGAAGGGTTGCCCCTTCAGTGACCAAGGTCAGATATGTGGGGTTACCACATATGGTCTTTGCTAGTCATAGCTGGTCTTTGCTATTCATAGCTTTGCAGCATCTGAAGAACAGATGGTATTTATTTGCTCCCCCACCGAGCAAATTAGGTACAAGGCTGATTTTTAATGTGAGGAGTGAAGGGAGGCGGAAGGGAAAAAGGGGACCAGCTCCCGAGAGGTGGGAAATGGGAGCTGGTTAATGGTCAGGCATGTGGGGTTGCCCCCACATCTGGTCTTTGCTAGTCATAGCTAGTCATAGCTAGTCATAGCTTGCAGCATCTGCCGGAACAGATACTACACTTTGAGATATTAAATATTTTATTCATGTTAAAAAATACAGAAAAAAATCAACGATGAACAAAAAACTTAGGCACATGGCCAACTCAAAAGGGGGGATTTTGGGGGTCGTTGGTCATCCTTGTCACTCCAGAACTAAACAAAGTCAAAAGTTTCTCCCAGCTAGTATCTTCTTTCACCATAATACCGCTTTCACCCTTTCATATTGGGGGACGTCCTAGTAACTCCCAATTTTTAAAACATTTTTTATTGACGTGTAAAAACAAAAAAGATAACAATAAAATGGTAACAATAATTCATTTGTGTCGAGGGCGGGGGAAGAAAAAGCAAATGGTGATTAGTAGGACCCTCCCAACCCCGTCTAGTAAATAGACTGCCCGTTCCACTAGGTTTGTAAAAGGAACCTCGCTTCTGCGGGTCAGTCTCTAGGTGGGGATGCCCTCTAGATGGGGGTGAATGGAGAAAAGAAAATTTTTGTTGATAAGGGATGGAGGTTAGTTTGTATTTCTTTTTCTCCAAGATAGGTAAAATTTAGAGGAAGGGGTGAAAACAAAAATTGCAGGTAAGAGGGGATGGGGATCTTGGAGGCTTCCTAATCGGGGAGGGATGGAACACACACTCAGCTAGCTGAGAGACTACTTGTTTAATTTTACTTTACAGAACTGCGCGTTCCACACCTAGGCGGGGAACACGTATTCAAATTTGGCTCCTCTTCGTACACACAGACTTGCCACATGTATCCATCTTCTGGCAAATGCCGCGCGATGCAGCCTTCTTCTATCACATCTGATCTTCACCCGTGGTTGGTGTTTAAAGAACGCGATCAGATCTTGATCAGAAAAAGACAACACCTCCCGGCAACCTTGCAGACGCGACGTCCAAATCACCATTCTCGCCACGGCCAGGATCGTAACGTAGACTATTTGTCTTTCCCGGTCCCACGGCGGCCTCACGTTGTCCACAACATTGGATACAGTAATTGGGCGAGGATGCTCAGGATCGATGCGAACCGTCACTTCGCTGACATACGACCAGTACTGGCGGAGTTCGCGGCAATCGAAGAAAGCGTGATCCGTAGTTTCTACGGCCGTTGTTCCACAACGGGGACAATCAGGCGACTCCAAAAACCCGGAACTGCATTGTATGTTGTTGAGTGGAAGTGCATTTCGGGCCAATCGCCAGGTCAGAGAGAACTCCGAATTGTTCAGATGACTCGAACCTAGCGCCCAGCTCCACGCGGAGCGGATCTCACTCTGCTGCCACCCCAAACGCGCGCATAGCGGGTCGTCAGCGGCGCCCTTTACTAGATCCCTGTGGAGTTCCCTACGGGTAGCAGTCACAAGGTCACTGGACCTTGGTAGTCGTTTTAGCGCGGCTCGGCACTCTTTCATGTAGGCAGATTCTCCCCGCGGCCTGCGACGGCTCTCGATGGAAGGGTCGAGAACGAGGTCAGGGAAGGCGGCAGTAACCACGGGGTGCCACGGTTGGTCATCCTGCATATAGTGGCTCAGGAAGGCCAGCCTCTCAGCATCTCGATGACACTTCAAGTCCGGCATTCCCAAGCCTCCCTCACACGGACGTTGAATACAGACCTGTCTGCTCACCCAGTGTCTTCCTCTGTCCCAAAGGAGCGAGGACAAGAGTTCGACAAGAGCTTTTAGGTGTTGTGCAGGCAGGGGAAGTACGGCCAGTCGGTAAAGGATGAGAGGAAAGACGTAAGTGGCGCACGCCTCAGCTCTACCCTTTAAGGAAAGTTTCCTAGGAAGCCACGAATTGACTGCAGCCTCCACCTTTGACCGTACCTCCAACCAATTCTTGTCAAGCTGGAGACCCGGTCCGAACCACACGCCGAGGATCCGGACCGGGCCATATGTCCAACTGAAGGGCGCCGGGAGGTTTGCGTTGCCACTCCCTGATCCCAACCGCAGTCCTACCGACTTGTTGCGGTTTATCTTGGCCCCCGTGATTCTTTCGTACTGTGTGAGTGCCTCCGACACGACCTCAATGTCTCTGAAGCCCGACACGGAGACCGTGACATCATCGGCAAACGCGGATACCTTGGCAGCTGAGCCGCCAGGCAGAGCCATTCCGCACAGGGCCGAATTTGCCTCCCCATGTCTCAGCTTGCGGAGAAGAGGCTCCAAAGCCAGGACTAAAGCAGGGGCGACAGCGGACAACCCTGACGAACCGACCGAGAGATAACAAAGGGTTTCGAGCGCTTTCCGTTCACTTGCACGACAGCCATCGGCGGTCGATACATTATGGAGATCCACTTGCAAAAGTCCGGTTTAAAACCGCCGGCTTCTAAGACAGATGCCAGGAAACGATGGTCGACCCTATCGAAAGCTTTGAACTGATCTAAGTTGATCAGCGCGGCTTCCGTGTCGTCATCTATTCCCCCCTCTAGGATCGTGCGGATCAGGTGCAAGTTGTTCTGAATCGATCGCCCCTTCACAGCGTAGTTCTGTTCCGGTTCAACCAACTCATCGATAACAACCTTTAGCCAATTCGACAGGACCTTGGCCAAAATCTTCAACTCTGTGTTTAGCAGAGTTATGGGCCTGTAGTCGTCTAATTCTTCCCCTCCATGCCCGTCACCTTTCTTCAGCAATGTGATCACTCCCTTGGTCACCTGCCCTGGGATGGATCCCTGAGCAAACCAATGGTTAAACATATCCGTCAGTAGAGGCAAAAACATGGGCGACAGCCTCAAGTACAGTTCGTATGGCAGATCATCAAGTACTGGCGATTTGTCACAGCTGACCTGCTTCAGCGCAGTAAAGACCTCCCGCTCCGTCACCCGGCCATCGCAACTAGCCGCTCTAGCCGCCTCGAGGCGGGGAGAGTCGGCCAAATAGTCGCTAAACTCAAAGACCGGAAGATCGGGCTGCTACGTAAAACGCTCCTCGAAATGTTCTCGAAACCCCTCGCAGATCTCCCGAGTCGATTCCAGGGTGCGTCGATTCGGATGTTTGATTTTCGCAATGTATTTGTCCGAGCCACGCCTAGAAACCTCAAGGCGCACGTCTGCATCAGAATTGACTGCTTCGTTGCCTATCTTTCTAAGCCTAGCTCTAACTACTTGGCCTTCGTAACGCTCGCTAGTCTCGCGTAGAAGGTCCTGCTTAGCTAGTTCCTGACTAACCCTATCACCCTCCCCCGTAGCCTGGGCTAGTTTCTGCTCTAGCTGCTTCTTCGTCTTGGCCTTATCTAGTGCGAGGCGCTGGGCATACTTGACGGAAAAGCTTCTGATCTTGGCTTTGAGACCTAACCACCAATTACTCCCGGTAACCGCCCCCACTAGTGCCTTTTTAATCAATTCTCTTAACTGATCTTGGAAGTCTTGTATCTCCAGAAGGGAGGTGTTTAACTTCCAGTACCCCGCTAACTTAGGCCTATTTCCTAGCTTCAGCTGGCCATAACTAATTTATGGCCCGTCTGGCCTAGCCAAGTGAACGTGGGACAGGATAGGAAGTCTACTTCGCCTCTCTTAACTAACATACTGTCCAAATAGGTATTTGGATAGGAGGAAACGCTATTGGTCCACGTCCACATTTCCCGCCCTGGATGCTCGACCCGAAACCTGTCGACCAGTCCGCATCTAGCCATCAGATCAGCCAGGCTTGACGCGCACCTCTCCGACCCTCTAGCTCCGCCTCCTACCTTATCTATGTCGGGGTCTAAGATGGCATTCCAATCCCCCATTAGCACTACCCGCTTCCGACAATCTACAAACGCGTCAAGCTGACTGAAGAATGAGACCCTCTCACGAGCGGTGCTGGGCGCATGAACCGCAATCACCCGAAACACAGAATCTTTTACGGCAACATCTGCCACGACCAGCCTGCCCTCCGCAACCCTATGGACAACGTCGACCGTCGCGGAAACAGTACGTTTAACTAGCAAGGATACTCCCTTCCCTCGCGGGCTGCCATATGCTGAGAAAACCTCAAAGTCTCGGGCCAGCACCTGACAGTCCACAGAGGAAACGAAATGCGTCTCCTGAATCGCAGCAACATCCACTGCCAGGGACAAGAGGTCGTGCCGGAGGCGAGCCGCCCGGCCCGATTATCTCAAGCCCCTCGCATTCAGACTAGCCAAATTCAAAGCCATGGTACCTACCTTAAGGTGTGTTACACTCAGCTCCGAAGTCAGCCGGAGAAAGGACACCGACGTTGTGTGCAATGCTCAAGGTGGTCAGGTTTTTCATGTCCTGACCTTCTCTCACAATGCCGCCGACGTCCAAAGGGTAAGTCAATTTAAGGGCCCTATAGAGTGACGGATGGACCAACACTGGGACCCTTCCCTTGCATTGTTTTGCGAGTTCCTCAAGGGAAGGGTCATTTTTCCTAATCAGTTCAATTCCCGGATCAGTCCCTTCAGCGGCCTCCAGCATTGTCCACACGTTGGTTTTGCAGGCCTCAGGAAGCCTGACGAAAGTTGTTAGCCGTGGGGCGTCCGGGAAATTAGAGGGGACATTAACGTCTTTTCCCCCTATCTGTTCGCAGTCCAGCAGAGGTTTTAAATTTTTTCGCTGCCGGTGTGGTAAGCCCATTGCCACAGACAGGGGGTCTACAAAACAAAGTTCCTCTCGCGTTTCGAGGGCGAGAGTCCCTGTTGGAGTGAGTCCGTAAGTGGGAGAATCTGAAGGGTCTCTCCCCCTCCCGGGTTCATTCTTTTCTTTCTGGGATGGCGGCTCAATTTGCATTGGTGTGGGAACGAGTGTCTGTGTGGTGTCTGGTGTTGGTGTTGGTGCTGTGTCTGGTGTTGGTGTGGTGTCTGGTGTGGTGTTGGTGCGGTGTCTGGTGTTGGTGTGGTGTCTGGTGTTGGTGTTGGTGCAGTGTCTGGTGTTGGTGCAGTGTCTGGTGTTGGTGCGGTGTCTGATGTTGGTGTTGGTGTTGGTGCGGTGTCTAGTGTTGATGCAGTATGTGGTATGGGGGTGGAAGTGGGTTGTGTTGTTGTTAGAGGTGGTGTATGCTCACGGGGAGTGGGGGCTGCGTTTTCTTCCCCTTTCCTTTTCTTTTTTATTCGTTTGAATGAACCGGGGAGTAGTGAGGTTGAGTTCCTCTCCTTCTCACTAGCAGATTCATCCTCAGAGGAGCAGTGTTTTCTTCGCTTGATCCCCGTCTCAATTGGTGTGGGGACCGTTGGTTGTTGCTGCTCCTCCAATTGCTGTTTCTCCGGTTGATGCTGTTGCTGTTCTGGTTGCTGCAGCCGTTTTTGTTGCTGCTGCTGCTGTTCTGGCTGTTGCTGCTGCTGCTGTTCTTGTTGTTGCCGCTGTTTTCGTGGCATTGGTTGTGGAATTGGCCGCGGCAGCTGATGTTGTTGCTGCGGCTGGTTCAACGGCTGGTTTGGCTACTGCTGCTGTGTCTGCTGCCATGGCTGTTGCTGCGGCTGTTGTGGAGGCTGCTGTTGTTGTTGCTGCCTCGGTTGTTGGGTTGGTTGTGGGACGGTGGCAGATGGGATTGTGGGCTTCCGTTTCCGCCTCATTACCGTGATCCATTCCTCCCCCTTGGCCTCCTGCATAGTTTTGGGTTTCCTCGGTGCTGGGGTTGGTTCTCCGGTTGCAGGAGTTGTGATAGCCTGTTTGGACACTGGTGCTGTCTCAGAGGTTGGGACCGCCTTTAGTGTCACTTGAGTAGGAGTTGACCTTTGAGGGCAGCTCTTGGCCATGTGACCCTGTTTTTGGCAGAACCGGCAGTGCGGACGACGCCCCTCCACTACTACTGTCATAGTTGCCTCCTTAAATGTCAGCTGTGCTGGTATCGCCTGGAAGCCTTCTTTCTTTAGCCTCATGGCCACAGTGTAGCTGCCCAAGTGCATGCCGGTTTTCGACCGCACTGGGGTTATTTTTTTCCGCCTCGCCGAACTGTGTGAAGAAGGATCCCAGGATTTCTGCTGATATTTGCATAGGTACATTGAATACCTGCACCCGGGTCCTTGTCCTGCCCTGGTATTCGGGCTTTAGTTTTATTCTCCCATACTTAATTTCCTGTAGGGAGAGTCTCTCCGCATCTTCCTTGGTGGGTAGGAGGATGTCCCACATGGCGTAGCTCCTCTGGTACAGGTATAATACCGGGATGTTTAGCTTGTGTAGGAGCCCTGCCATGTCTTCCTTTTTCATCCCTAGGAGGCGGTTTTCCGGCATATCCGAGATGATGAGGGAGAACACTCTGTCTTCGATTGGCTCCCAAGCGCCTGGCACTGGTTTAATTTCTGCCCCCTCTATGTATTGTCTGTACTTGGTCAAGTGCAAGTCTCTATACTCTTGAGGGGACAGTTGCTTCTCTATAGTCTTCCCCCATGCCGACCCTCTTGTTGGTGTTGGATCTTTGGTGAGGTTGGGCTGTTTTTGCTGTTCCTTGGCGGAAGGGTTTGCTATTTTGAGGGGCATTTTCTTTTCCGCTTTCCTTTGGGACCGACTCTCCCTGCTCTATACTTCTTCCATGAAATACCTCCCTTTTTGGGGAGTCGGCCTCCTGGGGAGCATTGTCCTCTTTATTGTCCTTGGGAGCTTTTGCCCCCTTTGTTTTGGGGAGGTCTAGGCTGTATACCCCCTCGTTTTCTTGATTTGCTCCCCTTTTGGGGCAGTAGCACTCCTGGGGAGCACTGTCTCTCTTATCGTCCTTTGGGGCTACTGCCTCTTGATTTTTGTTGTCAGAGCGGGATGCCCTGTCCAACATTGTTTTTCTCCCCTTTGTGGGGAGTCGCCCTCTTGGGGAGCACTGTCTCCCTTATCGTCCTTTGGGGCTACTGCCTCTTGATTTTTGTTGTCGGAACGGGATGCCCCGTCCAACATTGTTTTTTCTCCCCTTTGTGGGGAGTCGCCCTCTTGGGGAGCTGCTGGTGAGTTTTCTCCCTTCTGACGAGCGTCCTTTGGTTTAGTGTCCGGGCGGTATGCCCCGTTGCTTTTTGCTTCCTCTGTTGGGGAGCCGTCCTCTTGGGGAGCAGTTTTTCTTGTGGTAGCCTCCTGGCTGGGGGTATCTGTATTGGTGGTCCCCGGGCTGGGGGTGTCCATTTTTGAAAAAAAGCTCTCTCTTCCCTGTATAGTTCACCAAAATGAGTGACGTGGAGTCGGCGTCCAAAGTGGGAGCCGACTTTGGCGCCAAAAAGAAGTGGCGCCAAAAGCGGCAAGAGGGAAGATAGAACTGAGAGAGGGAGTGGGAAGTTAGTGGAGGGAAGAGAGAAAGTGTTTCCGACCCTCCATCGCGGGAAGGTCGTAAATTATCAGCTCGGATCCCCCCGTGAGGGGGGAGAGCAGAGAAAGACAGACCAAGTGGGAGTGCGGACAGAACGCAACCCAACAAGCTCGTCAGGTGTTCCGGGCACGAAAATGTGTCGCCAGAACAACACTGCCTATCGCTGTGTATGTATCAGAGAACAGATGGTATTTATTTGCTCTCCCACCGAGCAAATTAGGCACTAGGCCAATTTTTTAATGTGAGGCGTGAAGGGAGGGGGAAGGGAAAAAGGGGACCAGCTACCGAGAGGTGGGAAATGGGAGCTGGTTAAAGGTCAGGCATGTGGGTTTTCCCCCAGATCTGGTCTTTGCTAGTCATAGCTAGTCCTAGCTAGTCATAGCCTACAGCATCTGCTGGAACAGATGGTATTTATTTGCTCCGCCACCGAGCAAATTAGGCACAAGGCCGATTTTTAATGTGAGGAGTGAAGGGAGGGGGAAGGGAAAAAGGGGACCAGCTCCCGAGAGGTGGGAAATGGGAGCTGGTTAAAGGTCAGGCATGTGGGGTTGCCCCCACATCTGGTCTTTGCTAGTCATAGCTAGTCATAGCTTGCAGTATCTGCCGGAACAGATGGTATTTATTTGCTCCCCCACCGAGCAAATTAGGCAAAAGGCCAATTTTTAATGTGAGGAGTGAAGGGAGGGGGAAGGGAAAATGGGGACCAGCTCCCGAGAGGTGGGAAATGGGAGCTGGTTAAAGGTCAGGCATGTGGGGTTGCCCCCACATCTAGTCTTTGCTAGTCATAGCTAGTCATAGCTAGTCATAGCTTGCAGTATCTGCCGGAACAGATGGTATTTATTTGCTCCCCCACCGAGCAAATTAGGCACAGGCCGATTTTTAAAGTGAGGAGTAAATGGGAAATGGGGACCAACTCCCCGGGGAGTAGGTGAGCTGGATAGTGACAATTGGTATGAAAGGTTGCCCCTACATTGACCAAGGTCTTATATATGGGGTCGCCCCCACATATGGTCTTTGCTTACAGTATCTGCCGGAACAGATGGTATTTATTTGCTTCCCCACCGAGCAAATTAGGCACAAGGCCAATTTTTAATGTGAGGAATGAAGGGAGGGGGAAGGGAAAAAGGGGACCAGCTCCCGAGAGGTGGGAAATGGGAGCTGGTTAAAGGTCAGGCATGTGGGGTTTCCCCCACATCTGGTCTTTGCTAGTCATAGCTAGTCATAGCTAGTCATAGCTTGCAGTATCTGCCGGAACAGATGTTATTTATTTGCTCCCCCCACCGAGCAAATTAGGCACAAGGCCGATTTTTAATGTGAGGGGTGAAGGGAGGGGGTAGGGAAAAAGGGGACCAGCTTCCGAGAGGTGGGAAATGGGAGCTGGTTAAAGGTCAAGCATGTGGGGTTGCCCCCAAATCTGGTCTTTGCTAGTCATAGCTTGCAGTATCTGAAGAACAGATGGTATTTATTTGCTCCCCCACCGAGCAAATTAGGCACAAGGCCGATTTTTAATGTGAGGAGTGAAGGGAGGGGGAAGGGAAAAAGGGGACCAGCTCCCGAGAGGTGGGAAATGGGAGCTGGTTAATGGTCAGGCATGTGGGGTTGCCCCCACATCTGGTCTTTGCTAGTCATAGCTAGTCATAGCTTGCAGTATCTGCCGGAACAGATGGTATTTATTTGCTCCCCCACTGAGCAAATTAGGCACAAGGCCGTTTTTAATGTGAGGTAAAAACCGGCTCCCCTAAAAGTAGGCAAAAAGGGGGCACTCTGGTTACCAAAAATAATAATTTTCCCAGTATAGAGGGTTTCCCCTCCATTGACTGGTACAAATTATCTTAAGTGCAGTATCTGTCGGAACAGATACTACACTTTGATCTTGACCAAAAGGCCAACGCAGTATCTGAAGAACAGATGGTATTTATTTGCTCCCCCACCGAGCAAATTAGGCACAAGGCCAATTTTTAATGTGAGGAGTTAAGGGAGGGGGAAGGGAAAAAGGGGACCAGCTCCCGAGAGGTGGGAAATGGGAGCTGGTTAAAGGTCAGGCATGTGGGGTTGCCCCCACATCTGGTCTTTGCTAGTCATAGCTAGTCATAGCCAGTCATAGCTTGCAGTATCTGAAGAACAGATGGTATTTATTTGCTCCCCCACCGAGCAAATTAGGCACAAGGCCAATTTTTAATGTGAGGAGTGAAGGGAGGGGGAAGGGAAAAAATGGACCAGCTCCCGAGAGGTGGGAAATGGGAGCTGGTTAAAGGTCAGGCATGTGGGGTTGCCCCCACATCTGGTCTTTGCTAGTCATAGCTAGTCATAGCCAGTCATAGCTTGCAGTATCTGAAGAACAGATGGTATTTATTTGCTCCCCCACCGAGCAAATTAGGCACAAGGCCGATTTTTAATGTGAGGAGTGAAGGGAGGGGGAAGGGAAAAAGGGGACCAGCTCCCGAGAGGTGGGAAATGGGAGCTGGTTAAAGGTCAGGCATGTGGGGTTGCCCCCACATCTGGTCTTTGCTAGTCATAGCTAGTCATAGCCAGTCATAGCTTGCAGTATCTGAAGAACAGATGGTATTTATTTGCTCCCCCACCGAGCAAATTAGGCACAAGGCCGATTTTTAATGTGAGGAGTGAAGGGAGGGGGAAGGGAAAAAGGGGACCAGCTCCCGAGAGGTGGGAAATGGGAGCTGGTTAAAGGTCAGGCATGTGGGGTTGCCCCCAAATCTGGTCTTTGCTAGTCATAGCTTGCAGTATCTGAAGAACAGATGGTATTTATTTGCTCCCCCACCGAGCAAATTAGGCACAAGGCCGATTTTTAATGTGAGGAGTGAAGGGAGGGGGAAGGGAAAAAGGGGACCAGCTCCCGAGAGGTTGGAAATGGGAGCTGGTTAATGGTCAGGCATGTGGGGTTGCCCCCAAATCTGGTCTTTGCTAGTCATAGCTAGTCATAGCTAGTCATAGCTTGCAGTATCTGCCGGAACAGATGTTATTTATTTGCTCCCCCCACCGAGCAAATTAGGCACAAGGCCGATTTTTAATGTGAGGAGTGAAGGGAGGGGGTAGGGAAAAAGGGGACCAGCTCCCGAGAGGTGGGAAATGGGAGCTGGTTAAAGGTCAAGCATGTGGGGTTGCCCCCAAATCTGGTCTTTGCTAGTCATAGCTTGCAGTATCTGAAGAACAGATGGTATTTATTTGCTCCCCCACCGAGCAAATTAGGCACAAGGCCGATTTTTAATGTGAGGAGTGAAGGGAGGGGGAAGGGAAAAAGGGGACCAGCTCCCGAGAGGTTGGAAATGGGAGCTGGTTAATGGTCAGGCATGTGGGGTTGCCCCCACATCTGGTCTTTGCTAGTCATAGCTAGTCATAGCTTGCAGTATCTGCCGGAACAGATGGTATTAATTTGCTCCCCCACTGAGCAAATTAGGCACAAGGCCGTTTTTAATGTGAGGTAAAAACCAGCTCCCCTAAAAGTAGGCAAAAAGGGGGCACTCTGGTTACCAAAAATAATAATTGTCCCAGTATAGAGGGTTTCCCCTCCATTGACTGGTACAAATTATCTTAAGTGCAGTATCTGTCGGAACAGATACTACACTTTGATCTTGACCAAAAGGCCAACGCAGTATCTGAAGAACAGATGGTATTTATTTGCTCCCCCACCGAGCAAATTAGGCACAAGGCCAATTTTTAATGTGAGGAGTGAAGGGAGGGGGAAGGGAAAAAGGGGACCAGCTCCCGAGAGGTGGGAAATGGGAGCTGGTTAAAGGTCAGGCATGTGGGGTTGCCCCCACATCTGGTCTTTGCTAGTCATAGCTAGTCATAGCCAGTCATAGCTTGCAGTATCTGAAGAACAGATGGTATTTATTTGCTCCCCCACCGAGCAAATTAGGCACAAGGCCAATTTTTAATGTGAGGAGTGAAGGGAGGGAAAAGGGAAAAAGGGGACCAGCTCCCGAGAGGTGGGAAATGGGAGCTGGTTAAAGGTCAGGCATGTGGGGTTGCCCCCACTTCTGGTCTTTGCTAGTCATAGCTAGTCATAGCCAGTCATAGCTTGCAGTATCTGAAGAACAGATGGTATTTATTTGCTCCCCCACCGAGCAAATTAGGCACAAGGCCAATTTTTAATGTGAGGAGTGAAGGGAGGGGGAAGGGAAAAAGGGGACCAGCTCCCGAGAGGTGGGAAATGGGAGCTGGTTAAAGGTCAGGCATGTGGGGTTGCCCCCACATCTGGTCCTTGCTAGTCATAGCTAGTCATAGCCAGTCATAGCTTGCAGTATCTGAAGAACAGATGGTATTTATTTGCTCCCCCACCGAGCAAATTAGGCACAAGGCCAATTTTTAATGTGAGGAGTGAAGGGAGGGGGAAGGGAAAAAGGGGACCAGCTCCCGAGAGGTGGGAAATGGGAGCTGGTTAAAGGTCAGGCATGTGGGGTTGCCCCCACATCTGGTCTTTGCTAGTCATCGCTAGTCATAGCCAGTCATAGCTTGCAGTATCTGAAGAACAGATGGTGTTTATTTGCTCCCCCACTGAGCAAATTAGGCACAAGGCCGTTTTTAATGTGAGGTAAAAACCAGCTCCCCTAAAAGGGTCACTCTGGTTACCAAAAATAGTAATTGTCCCAGTATAGAGGGTTTCCCCTCCATTGACTGGTACAAATCATCTTAAGTGCAGCATCTGCCGGATAGATACTACACTTTGATCTTGACCAAAAGGCCAACGCAGTATCTGAAGAACAGATGGTATTTATTTGCTCCCCCACCGAGCAAATTAGGCACAAGGCCGATTTTTAATGTGAGGAGTGAAGGGAGGGGGAAGGGAAAAAGGGACCAGCTCCCGAGAGGTGGGAAATGGGAGCTGGTTAATGGTCAGGCATGTGGGGTTGCCCCCACATCTGGTCTTTGCTAGTCATAGCTAGTCCTAGCCAGTCATAGCTTGCAGTATCTGCCGGAACAAATGGTATTTATGTGCTCCCCCACTGAGCAAATTAGGCACAAGGCCGTTTTTAATGTGAGGTAAAAACCAGCTCCCCTAGAAGGGGTCACTCTGGTTACCAAAAATAACAATTGTCCCAGTATAGAGGGTTTCCCCTCCATTGACTGGTACAAATTATCTTAAGTGCAGTATCTGCCGGAACAGATAGTATTTATTTGCTCCCCCACCGAGCAAATTAGGCACAAGGCCAATTTTTAATGTGAGGAGTTAAGGGAGGGGGAAGGGAAAAAGGGGACCAGCTCCCGAGAGGTGGGAAATGGGAGCTGGTTAAAGGTCAGGCATGTGGGGTTGCCCCCACATCTGGTCTTTGCTAGTCATAGCTAGTCATAGCTTGCAGTATCTGCCGGAACAGATGGTATTTATTTGCTCCCCCACTGAGCAAATTAGGCACAAGGCCGTTTTTTATGTGAGGTAAAAACCAGCTCCCCTAAAAGTAGGCAAAAAGGGGGCACTCTGGTTACCAAAAATAATAATTGTCCCAGTATGGAGGGTTTCCCCTCCATTGACTGGTACAAATTATCTTAAGTGCAGTATCTGCCGGAACAGATACTACACTGTGATCTTGTCCCGAAGGCCAAAAGTGGTGTTATTAGCAAGCAAAATACGTATTACGATAGATGAATAACACGTGCTGACATATATTGGGAAGTTGATATGCAAACAGTCCATGTGAATTTGCTAACATATTTTTACGTCTTTATCGCATGCCTACATCCATATCATATCTTCAACAAGCCCGATATTAAACTTTCTCGATGATTACCTCATAGTTAAATAGGTATAAATTGTGTTTGGAGTAGTACATGCTTTGGTTTTTGATTCAAGCTGATGGTATCCAAATTAAATTTTTACCAATTCTTCTGAAATCACTACGATTTATTGCGTACAATATAATATTCAATAGAATATTGTAATAATAAATAAGAGTCTGTATAGAATAGAAGATATTTAAGTGTATTTTACCACTCGGCAAGACAACGGACTCCCAAATAGTATTAAATAATACATCCATAATCCTAGTATATGTAATGAGATACTTAGTAAGCCTACTATATATATTGAAAAGTTGTAACATGATGAAACATTATTACTCTGGAATTATATATATATATATATATTTTGCATATATATATATTGCATATATATATATATATATATTGCATATATATATATATATATATATATATATATATATATTGCATATATATATATATATATATATATATATATATATATATATATATATATATATATATACTATCTTTCCCATTATAAAAATATTAGGAAAAATATTAATGGTAATAAAAATAATGTTATAGACAATATCAGTAAGTCCCAAATTAACAAGAGAAATACCATTAAAAAGAACAATAGAAGTAGGAATTGCGTTTGGTTTAATCCTCCTTACAGTGCACACATTAAATTTCAAATTATCGATAAAAGTTTCCCTACTGGAAATAGTCTAAGTAAAATTATGAACTGGAATAATGGTAAATTATCTTTTTCGACGTCAACTAATTTAGTTATGACTATTATAAGTTCAATACAAAAATAAACAAAGAGACAAATGTAGAACGATTATTTAATAATGAAAACATTGAAGTGGATCCACTCTGCACGTGTAGGAATATTTACGACTGTCCATTAGAAGATAAATGTCTCATTTCTAATGTAGTATATAAATGTGATGTAACAGATAATAATAGAATTTGTCCACAAATTGTAGTTTTAAAGAAAGATTCAATAATCATATGGCGTCTTTCAAAATACAACATGTCAACAATAAGAAGAAAAACACATCATTAGCAAGTTGGATCAGGGAATTTAGGAGAAACAAAATTAAATATAAATTTAAATGGTCGATATTGGGTAGTGACAGTAAATACTGACCAAACAAGTCGTAACCTAAACGATAGAAAGTGATTGCAAACTGTTTACATACATCAAAATATGCATTATCGCGATTAACACCTGATTAGTAAAATTATGAAATTACAATTGAATTGATGTATTTAGTAAGTAAAGCTGATTTTGATTTATTGAGACTAAAATGTAAATAAAGTTGAGGATGAAAATAAAAATAATAATTTTAAAGTAATAATAAAGTTAGGAAAACAATAAAATATAACTTAAATATAACAATTGTTTTTAAGGATAATTGAAACAGTTAATACAAAGGAGAGGATAGAGATGTTGAACTATTTAGTATGATTTCAAAATATCATGTTAAGATATAATATAATTTATAAGTGGTTTAACTATAAGTAATAACTAATCAATGGGCTTAAATAAGATATGATTAGGAAAATAGATAAGGATCATATATATATATATATATTGTGTGTGTGTATGTGTGTATACATATGTGTGCATATATGTATGTGTGTGTTTACATATATATATGTATATATATATATATATGAAACTACCTTAATAGCATAATTTTAAGTATTTTCCATACATAAATAAATATTTTATATAATATAATTAGCTAATGAAAATAAGCAAAATCAATAAAACCTTATAAACTTGTTATATAGGCCTAAAGGATTTAAATAATGATAGCATATAGGATGGCAAAATACATCTTAATTAATATTTAATATAAACAATGAAGATTAGTATGCTAATATATTACACATAATATATTATTTTGCTGTGGAGTAATAAAAAGAGCGTACATATATATTATACAATTAGAGTGGGGAGGAAGCATTAAATGTTGAATAAGTATAGGGAATAGAAATTGATCATGATATTATTACTTAGTTTGATAGTAATATTTATAGATGGTAAACTTGAGTTTGTTAAGTAAGGTATTTCATGAATTAGAAAAACTAAATAGTAACAATCATAATATTAAAAATGTATTTATAGTAACTAGACTCCAAATATTGATCTAAAAATAAGATGTATATGATGCAACAAGTGATTAATAATTGATTGATAAGGGGTTCCAAATGTATGAGCTACACTGTTCAATTGTTAAAATGAAGGCAAAAATCAATGTTATGGTTATAATAAGATCTATTTATTGCAAATATATAAAGATAAACTATATATTTTAATATATATATAAATATATATATATATATTTATATATATATATATATATATATATATATATATATATATACTCATTAAATTAACGTCTATGAATTCATTTCGGAATTATTAGTTAAATTATAAAAAAAATAATTAATTAATTAAAGTACATAAGAGATGGGTTTTAAGTATAAGGAAAACCTGAGTTGGATATGGCCTAGAATTTTTAAGTCAAAACAGTATTTATAAATCTTATTAACTAGAATTAAAATTCCAATTAGTTTTAACTTAAATATACATTTATTTAATTATTAAACTAACATGTTATCAAAGTAAGAAACTCTGAAACATCCGTATGAGATAATTAGCATATATACGATAATGAACAATAATTGTACTTAAATGAGGAACAAGCTCGAAAAAAATATGAATATTAGATTGTCATATGTAAAATTGAGTAAAGTTTTTGAAATATAAAATTAAAAATATTACTTTCAATACAAATAATAATAATGGTGCTGATATTGATAATAATATGAATAAATATATAAATAAATAAAAATTTAAATAAATGTAAGTAACTTATTAATTTACAAATCAATAATAGAAGATGTCAAGTATAACTTAATAACTTATGACTATAGATTGAAATTATTTTTAATACTTACATTTTTTTTTGTACATATTCGTGAATTAATTTATAATATAAATTGTTTTAATTTTTTTAAATAAAATTAAGTGAAAGACATTAAAAGTATATAAAAATTACTTATTAGTTGAATATAGATGTCTACGAGTTGGATAAATAAACATATATATAGGTGAAATTAATGTTTTGTTGGATTTTCTTTCAAGGAGATCACTGCCTTACTTTATTAATTAAATTTAATTATTTATAATTACGATATAGAGGAGTTTTCAGATTATATTTAAACTTAACAAAACGTAAGTATAGTTATTTGAATTGTATAATTTTAAAAATTATAATCGTAATGATTAATAAGCTTGATTATAATAGTTAATAGGATTGAGTTATGTATGGTTTTCAATTCAAATTAATTGATTAGTTATGATAACCGACCGACATAATCAATCGTTTTTTTTGGTTATTTGCAACTTTCTAAAGAACACTGAAAATTATGGACAAGCAAAATAATTTAATATCTCCCCCCAAAAAAAAGTATCTTGCATAGAGTAGGATAATCAGACGAGTTGTTATGAATGACAGAAAACTTTCCTCTAGTTAAATTAAGTTACAGATGCTGATTGCAGTCCAATTACCATCACACGACACTTACAACAAAAACAAAAACATAAATAAAGGCGTAAACTAATTCCTCGATTGCCTCCACGTCACAAAGTGGACCGCTTAAGATTTGACCGTAAATACCAAGCCTGAGATATTGAGAAGTGGAAGAAAGTCCTGTTTGCTGATGAGAAAAAATTCAATTTAGATGGTCCTGATGGCTTCCAGCGGTATTGCCATGCCCCTTAAGTTCTTCCACATGTCATAGTGGTGGAGAGTGCGTAAGTGGTATGGCGTGCTATTTCTTAGAGAGGGACGATGGGGCTCCAGTTGATGCAGGGTAGTCAGACAGCAGTTGGTTGTGTTAGCATGCTACAAAAAGCAGCTTTGATGATGGAGGTCATCGTTTTGTGGGATGGATGGTTAATCAAACAGGATAATGCTGCAATCCACACTGCAAGAGGGACCTGGAACTTTCTACAGGAAAATGGAGTCACTCTCTTGGGACATCCTGCATGCTCACCGGACTTGAACCCAATTAAAAATGTTTTGGACTGGATGATAAGAGAAGTCTATCGAAATGGCAAACAATATTCAACAAAAAATAAGCTTTGTGAGGCCATCTTCAGAAACTTGAGCAGGATCCCCCGCACCTTAATGGAAACCCTTATTTCTAGCATGCCCTAAAGAATTTTTGAAGTCATCAAAAGCAGTGGAGGTAGAACTCATTATTAAGTTTGATTGTTGAATTTTGTCATACACATTTCATACACTTTTTGTACAATTTAATAGAGTTTTTGTCTCTGATCTTATAATTTTTATCATGTGTAAAATTTCTAATTTAATAAAAATATAAATTTTAAAAATAAATATTTGAAATTTAGCTTTTTGTTTTCATAACCTTTTAGATTGTAGTATGGGAAACTTTAAGAGGAAGAGTTGTAAATCTATCCTTAACATTTTTTTTTCTTTAAAGATTTTAATGTGGTCTAAAATTTCTGATCAGCATTGTATATAGAAATGATATAAACAGGTTTCATATAGACTGCTTAAACGTATCTTCCAAGTAATTAAGAACTAGTTTTCGAACTAAAAGAAAGATGAGATGACACAAGAAAATGATATTAACGCTGTTAGTAAAAAATATATTGGAGCAATTTTAAATAAGACGGCTTCAAGTTAATCGATCAGGAAAACCTGAAGAGAATAGTTTCGACCATGTCCCATCGGATACAAAGAGAGCAGAAAATAAAATTGCTTCGCAAATATTTAACTCATGATAATGTAAAATTTATTGGAATATTTTTGTTTTCGGCGAATACGTCATTCTATACGACTGAACTCATAAATATTTCCGAAGTAGGTAATTTGTAATTCACAATCTTTGCAGGTGCGCGATGAAAAAATTATATCAGAACCGATCGATAGTCGAAAGATTGGATAAGACTATATTCAGGACTATTAAAGCGTCTTGAAAGAACCTTAATTAAAACTCACACTAGTATTAGCAGAATTTCCAGACATATTATTAAGTGATATGTGTACGTTATCTTCTAAAGGAAGCCATTTCTAATTCATCAAAGCGCATTTAAAATACATAGTTATCGTAAATATTATTGAAATCAGATAATTATATTTTTCAGCCTACTGCGATAATAACCATCGATCGTCATGGGTGGCGTAGGGGATGCCGTGAACTGACGGATAATGTGTGCTAAGTTTGAATAGTTAGTGTTATAGCATTAGTTATTAATGTCTGCAATCTTCAATGAGTCTTGAAAGAGTCTATTAAACGGAAGCCAACATCAGAATAAACTCGTTATAAAAGAGTCACCATTCTGACTCATAAAATGTCCTTTTATACGAGAGCCTAATGTCTACATTCGGTATTTATGTGTCTTTCTTTTTTCTCGTTTAGGACATATACATTATATGGATACAACACTAAACCTATGCCGGCTAAACAAGCTTACTCCAAAAGAGGCAGTTCCATGGGAGTATGAAATTCAAAACCAGTCCCTAGTCGCATGCATATACTCGTTAGGAGAGATGATAATGTTAGATTTTTGAAAGTTTTGCAGGAATCTGTAGACATCCTCCTCCATACACCGTTAAGAATTCCCAACTTGGTCACCTATCTGATATTGACCAGGCTTTAAGTTGCTTAACTTTAGGGATCTAATGAAAACCGGTGTGTCAACGTGATAATACCATATATTCTACATTACAGGGTGTGTATATATATATATATATATATATATATATATATATATGTATATATATATATACATATATCACAATCGTCTTCTCTTACTTTACATATATATTATAGTAAGATTTGCCTACATTGCAGGGTGTATATAAATCTATCGATAATACATATTTAAAGAAAGGAAAGACTATCGCATCATATGTGATCCAAAATAGTGTGAGCATTTCTCAGTTGATGATGCCTGCTGACACGTCACTAAAAGAACAGTTGAAGATTGTCACTCAAAAGACTACGAAAGAACGCTTTTCATCGACATAGTTAAACGTATTCAACAAGATAGAATAAAATGTCCGGAATCAGAGCAAAGTTGCTATCTGAAACAATATGATGCGAAACTCAAAATCGACAATAAAAACCGCGCATCACCGAGAACTGACCATACCATACTGCATTTAAAACATGCATTTTGCTAAAACTATATTGACTGTGTTACAGTTTAGACCCAAGGGAATAAAAGCCAGAACACTGATCGGTTAAGATAGCTATACTAACCTAAATATTTACAAGGATAGTGTAAAGGTTAAGCAAATCTTAGCAATTTTTAGTGTAATATAAACAGGGATCTATACAAAATAATATTATACGTTCGAAGGAGGTGGCTGGCTTTTCCTAGTCGTTAAATATGCTTAAATGTTATATTTAAATTCGTCCAGATTTCGTATATATTATAATACAGCCGTGATTTCAAAAGTAATAAAAAGTATTTGGGCGCCATCAGCTAGAATCGAAACCGAAAACAAAAACCGTAGGATTCAAAGCTAGTAACGTTACCATTGGGCCAAGATTAAACGAATATGATCCAATTAAAAATTACAACTTAAAAATAAACTAAGGTGAATGTACAAAATATATAACGTTTTTTTTTTTTAATTTTATGCAATTTGACTTCTTAAAAGAATAACACATGAAAACATCCAATCATTTAAGGCGCCTAGCGCCGCTCTGCGACTTTGGTTTCTGATGACATAGAGTTTAAAATCATGGAATACGGAGACAAACAGACAGAGAAACACACAAACACACGGATAGGGAGACAGAGAGACATATAACCTCTTATATATCCGATTATATATGTTAATTTCTCAAAGTATGCGCCCACGACAAAATTATAGCTAATCTATATACAGGGTATTTTACTGTTTTTTTCCTCTGAGTATACGAGCCATTGTTTGAAACTATGAGATAACCGGAATATTGTAGCGCTTCTTCGAATAATAAATGTTGTACATTCCCAATTGTAATAATGTTTACTTTTTATATAGAAGTGGTCTATCTTGCATATTAAGCATTATTATTTTTTAATGGCTGTCCCATACATATTTGTATAATTATATATATATATATATATATATATATATATATATATATATATATGCATATACTTTATTTATTTTTTCTAGAAAATCTGTAATTTATATATTTTTCTGATATATATATATACATACATATATATATATAATATATATAAGAGAGAGAGAGAGAGAGAGAGAGAGAGAGTAAAAATGTATTAGAAAAAATACTTTATTTGACGCGTTTTTCATAAAAGAAGGGCCAACAAAATCAAAACCAAGACGTTATATTTACAAGAAGTTTGGAAAAAGAAACAAGAAAAGGAGGATCGCAGATACATTAAATTCGTTCATTTTATTTAAGTTTAGAATAAAAGTTGCATCTATAAAATATATTCGTATATCATCAAAAATAGGTAATGACAAGTGTTTCCAAAGCTTTTCGATTCCATAAATTTTAAAACGAATTAGTATACGCGCGTAAAAGTTATGTGCCTTCATATATAAAGTACATTCGTAAAATATGAAATATATATATGTAAAATACGAATTATATGTTTTAATGTAAAAATATATTAATAAACTATGAAATGTATGTGCAAAATATGAAATATGTGTGTAAAATATAAAATTTATGTGTAAATATAAAATATGTGTAAATATAAAATATGTGTGTTCAATGTATATATATATATGTGTGTGTGTGTGTGTGTGTGTGTGAAAAACAAGAAATATGTGTGTAAAATATGAAATATATGTGTAAAATATAGAATATATGTCTGACAAATGTAATGTCTGACATCTGAATGTATGTCAAATATGATATATATATATATATATATATATATATATATATATATATATATATATATATACTCGTAAGCAAAAAAGAAAAACATGGGTCAAACAAATTTTATACATTTTATTGCACTAAAAGCTATATTGAACAAAGAACAATTGAACAAGGAGAATGAAAGAAGACTAATAACACCGAACAATACATTTACTTTAATAAATGCTTAGGATAGCATTGCATTCTTTTTTATTAACTCATAAGATCAATCCTTTTAGACATGCTCTCAACCAAAGTGGAACATTGTGAAGAGGAGCTGCTACTCCATTCGCTTTGAACAGCTTCCTACAGTTTGCCATTGTTCTCAAAAGTTCTTCCGACCAATGCACGAGATATTATGAACCAAATATCGATTGAGTTCAAATCGGAGCTTTTACCTGACCAAAATATCACAGTAATTGAATTATCAAAAAAAATTTTTTTGTGACTTTGGCAGTGTGTGCAGGGGCATTATAATATTGAAAAATAATGTTTGGGGATATTACCAGCTTCTGGGTACTTAGTAACAGTCCTGTTTCGAACATTCGAATGTATTCCTTTGCATTGATTGACATCTCACATCTAAAAATTTCCCCAACTCCTGCTGCAGTAAAAGTTCCTCATACCATTATCCCTCCATTCCCGTGTTTAACTGTCGTTTTTATGCAACTTGGCGAAAATCAGGCTCCAGTTCTTCGATTGCACCATTCGCGAGCATAAATAACTAGACAAAATCTTTATTCATCTCACAAGAAAACATTCCTGGACCAGTCTGCATCTTTCTTGCCATAATACGAGAAAAATCTCTTTCTACCATTGACTTTCTTTTAGATAAAAAATAGTTTCGTTGCACGCCTTTTGAGGAAAATCATATTTCTTTCATTCGTCTAGATTTTGTATATTAAGACAGAGAATTTCCACCGCCTATCTGAAATTGTCTGCTATGGTAAACATAGGCTTTCTTTCGATCCTTCAAAACAGTTAATTAAAGGCTGTGGTAATCCTTCAAAATGGGTGCTCTAAGGCGACCAGATCCAGATTTCCCTTTTATCAACCATTCGAGTTCGAACTTTTGACCAATTCTGCTTCACTACAGAAAGAGATCTTTTCACGTTTTCTTTTCTTAAAATATCAAACATTTGCTTGTAAGTAATTTTGGACTGCCTTAATCCTGTAATTAAGTTTTTTTTTATATCCTTGCCACGATTCAGCCTTATCATTTTTAGGATTAATATTTTCACTTATTATTATATGCTATAATAATAATGATATACAAAAAAGAAATTTTTAGTTAACACTAGCAAAAATTAATTGGAAAAATATTGAAAAATCGATTCCTTCCTTCTTTCACACTAGGCCCATTTTTTTTTGCTCATGAGTATATATATATATATATATATATATATATATATATATATATATATATATATATATATATATATATATATATATATATATATTATTGAAGTGCACCGAATTCTTCAGTTTTATTATTAATTTTTAATCCTCTCCAATCACCGAATAGTTTTCTTTGGGATTTTATTTTTCAAAATTGTATAAGGTGAATCCATAGCGTGTGCTTTCGACAGATATACCTCTATCATCCTTAGCCATGTTGGTAGAAATTATGTTTTATTGTTATTTTGTTTTCTATTTTCCTAATTATATATATATATATATATATATATATATATATATATATATATATATATGCATATACATATCATTATGGTCCCGTTGTGTCTTATAATGAATTTGGTTGGGCGGACTTTTATTTATTTATTATGCTATATATATATATATATATATATATATATATATATATATATATATTAATATAATGTTTTTTTATACAATTATCCACTGACACGTGGTTCGTCGCGTCGACTCATCAGAGTGGCTGAATCTTGTGAGAATCTCGCTAGATTCAGCAACACTGATGGGTTGATTAATCTACTCTGGGGAGTCGTAGACGACAACACACGTGGCAGTGGATAATTATATGTTACAAACAATACATATTCCACTCTCTATATGGGGATAGCAAATTGAGTAAAAGGAGAATTACTGCCAACTCGCATTAAGGTAAAAATGCACTTTCCTAAATAATTGAATTCATTCAAAACGAATCGCAAAAATAAAAACAAATAGCATATATATATATATATATATATATATATATATAACTGTACAGAAGATCAGAAATACATTGGTATCGTCGGTTTCAAGCCTAACATAAGGGGGACCAGTTAATTGTAATTAATATTAGGCTCTCGTCAGCCATATTGTTTTCTGTTTAAGAAAAATCAGACATTATCTACAATGATGTTCATTTTCATTTAATTATAGCTTCTCTGCCGTATTTCGCTCTATATATATTTTTTCATTTTAATATCGATTGTTTAATTTTTTTATTTAATATATAATTTTAGTAAGCATATGTTTAAACTAATTTTGTCCTATTTTGTTCCTAATTGACATTGCTTCTGATCTTAATCGGTTATTCCTGACCGGTCCAATGGACGCAATAATGTATCTTGTGTATTCTTTAAACTTTTGGGCCTTTTTTCTTTTACTTTACTTAAAGTGGGGGTTAATTCATGAATCAATGCTGTTATATTTCATTATATATATATTATATTATATTATATTATATTTTATACGCTTTTAATTTTGATAAATTAAATCAGAATTCTGTACGCTTGAAACCGACGGTATCAATGTTTTTCTTACCTTCTGTACAGTTTTTAATAAATAAATATTAAGCTCTTATATTTAAAATATTTTCATTGTAACCGAGCACGTTGTTGAAATTCTTTCTCATAAAACAGTAAATATATATATATATATATATATATATATATATATATATATATATATATATATATATATAGATAGATAGATAGATAGATATCTGTGTATATAAATGTGTAAAAGATATAGATTTGCTTAAAGATCACATGTTTTTATCAAAACAGATTTTATTATCTCATCTGTTAACGACATATATGGATATCCAATGCCGTCGAATAAACAAGCGTAATGATATGGTATCGATATATGTAATCCTACTAGGTCTATACTAATAGTGCGAGATGATTAAATTTTGATTTGTAGTGTAGGTAGGTGGAATTTTGTGAAGATAGAGGCATCCATATTATGTTGGATCTATGATAGTGTTTTAACACCCAAGTAAATACTATTTATTTAGCGATTATGTTATCGATTGCTGACCAGTATATATTATTAATTGTTTATATTACCGACGTGTTATTAAAGTAAATATTAAAGAATACGTGAACATTAATGCATTAAAAACTTCTCTATTTCTTCTGTTGTTAATTTGGCCCTATTTTGAATTATTCTTGCATTATGAAACCATTTACAACTAAATCATTCCTTTTTTCTCTCTATTTCGCTGTGTTTACCTCTAGTCGGTTCACATTCTTTCTCACGTTCTTTCTTTTGATTCTTCCTAAACTTTCATCTCTCTATCTGCCTTAGGTCCATATTGTATCTCTATAATCACCTCCTCTCTCTCTCTCTCTCTCTCTCTTTGTCTTTCATACATTTTCCACGAATTTGTGACTTCATCACACGTATTCGTGTGCAGGAGACGCTCACGTTAGTTGAAACCTAAAATTAACCATGCGCATTTCTGGTTCTTTATCGCATTTTTAAACAAAGTAATTCATTTCAAGATAACTTCAGAGAATATGAATCATAGCTGATGCTTCTATGCTCCCTCCAGTGTGGAAATGGCACACGGAGAAAAAAGGTTTCGCCTTGATTCTTCCGTCATATTGATCTGCTAAAAGACTAATCGATAAGAAAAATAAAGACTGTTCAAAAATCAAGAATTCTCCCTTTTCGGTTGAGCGCATCACCAGAGTCAAATTCTAAACTGTGTAACTAACTTTCATTCTCAGCATCTGCGTCCAGATACTATAAATAAAATTCATTAAGGTATTGGACAGATGGTTTAACAGGAATCTATATTCGTAATATGTGTCCACTTAATTTTATAATTAAATCTGAGATATTTGATATTTCGATTTGTAACAGACAAACACAAATAGTCTGTCATAACATATGTAAGAGCAAAACGACAAAACGTTTAAAGTATAGGATAGAGAATGAATAAAACTTATTACAAACTTAAGCGAGACGTACAAAGAAAAATATAAAAGACATAAGTCTGATGGGCTAATACAAATGTTAGTATATGCTTAAGTTTTTTTTTATACAAATAGAAGTAATATTTTATTATGGGTGGATTGCAAAAATGCTACGTAAACAATAACAGTTCTCGATACTAACTAAACTCTAGCTTAATAGCCCCAAAACATTATTATTTTTTCTGTCATTTCAGCCCAAACAAGACACAGAGCCACGGAGTCGTGAGGGGGCTAATATTTGGGATAATATTTGCAGCGATATTATTTATGGCGCTTACCAGCAAGATGTCTGTTCACATTACATTTGAATTTCTGCATGACAGTACAGTGAGCAGATCAGGAGCTGAGGAGCGAATTCTAAAAAGAACCGGTCTGAGGACAAAAGCTATTCAAGTAGAAGGCTTTGCAGTATCTAGGAATCTATATAGTGTATAGGTGGGATGTTGCTGTTTGTCGGTTTTGTCGAGGTTATTGTCGCCGAGGGGATACTAGTTCTCGGAGTTCGTCAAAGCACTAGCTATTAGAATACTTGTAAAACAGGCAGAAGGATAGCAAGTTTCGGTGACGGGACAGTGTTTGGAGTTGTGTTCATCGTCCAAGACCTATTAGGTTGTTGACTTTTTATTAGACCCTGTCTAAGAGGAAGAGACTAGTGACAGATTCACCAGCCCAGATGTAACAACAATACCCTATGCATTGGCGAACATAATACGTACAGGTGTGAGAAGTCGTTTAGCATGGCAATCAGTAGTTGAGCCAGTTTCCTATAATCATGCAGGAAATAAGCTTTATTTGTGAATCTATGAAGTCTTGGACCGATGTAGGTGCTACTTACAACTTTGCCATTCATTTTCAAACAAAACTAAAAACAGATACGTGATTGATTGGTGAAATCCTGAGTTTAACTTCGGAGGAACACACCCGAAGAACACTAATTAAAGTTCCTCATGATATACCAATAAGAAAATTATATTTAAAACCTTAAAGACTCAAGAAATCTCTAGTACAAACTATAGTATTAACAAGCAAAAATATTTCAAAAGATGAAACGGACATTATGGATCACTCAAATTCTAGCATACTTAATTAACTAGTTTAAATTTAAGCGTCACAGAAAAAACTCTTTAAATATAAACGTGAAAGATATTTTTACTTAGCCTAATAGACTAACGAAATTATACCTAGATTATAAACTTGGTGATCAACAAATATTTGTATTGAAACTGTACTATGATTGACCGCGTAAACTTCAAAGCAAGATATAAAGATCACTGACCTATAAACGTAACATTATGAATTTCACATAAGAGGTTCAAATGAATTATATTGCAAACTTCTGTGTGACAATAAACATTATTATCAGTAAAAAGAAGTAAGCGTCGGCGACGTTATACCAAACCAACATTTTACTACCGTACCAACATTGTATTTCCGAATAAAACGTGAAGATAATATTTCATACTAAACTTTGAAGTCGACGAAAATATTATTGAAGAATTACGTATTCAGAGATATATTTCAAACTTAAATCTAATGAATTGACGAAAATTTGATTTACATGTGGAGTTTAGCGCTCAGAGTGTCGATGGTGCCACACTCATAATTCAATTGATGTTTGTAGAATATGTTGGCGTTTGTGTTTTTGTGTTTTTGTGTTTCGTTTTATTTTTCATATACTTGTACACCAGCACGCGTCCCATTCGTCGGGCCTCAATATGAGACGACGATACTGACAGAATGTGAAGAGAAAATTAAAAAAAAGAAAAACAAATTTGCTGATTATTAACAATTACTATGATTTTGATACTGTACACTCTTTAACCCTTAGTCTTGAGTGGCCTCTAAGCCTTGATAAGTGGTGACTCCCTTGTAAAAAAATCATTGAAAAGCTTTGAAATCGGAAGTTATCGAGCTAGATAACACATGTATCACATGTCTATGAGTAAATCTGACGGATGGAAGCAGTCAGATTCGAACTTGTCATACCCAGTTCGGTCTTTCTCGCTGCTATACTGTTAAACACGGTATCACTAATAAACTAATTCGCAGAAATCAGTCCAAGTGGTTTGATTGATATTTATTATGCAAGCAAACTCGAAATTCTTTGCGCCAAAGCTATAAATATCATATCATATTTTAATTGTTGATACATCCTATTAATTGTGCTGCTTCCAAATATATTTGTTCACCGAGAGATGATAATTAAGTCAGCATTTCAATAAAAACCCAGATAAAATGTATAAAACGTCTATCGAATTAACAATCTCTTTGTAAATTATTAGCGTGTCATAGTCCGTTTTATCGTTATTTTATTTGTCACGTTGTTGAATGTCTGTGATGTTTTACAATTGGTTGACTTTTGCAAAGTTTGTTCTCTATATCTAACTTGCATTTATATTCATGCAGAATATATTTCGCATAAATGAGACAATCACTGAATGTAAACCATCCGAATACAGATGTTCAATGTCTCGCAATATAAGTAATGCTGATAATGACGCTATATATTCAAGGTTATATCTCCTGAACAGTGTGGTATATATGCCAAGTTAAAGATTTTGGTCTGGATTCCGAGCAGAACAGTCACTATCTACAGTCAGGGGGATCAAATAAAAATAATAACATTAAAAAATAAAAATATTTACCGTAACATTATATATATATATATATATATATGTATATATATATATATATATATATATATATATATATAATTGTACTACTTCGTTTTAAACTTGTCCATTTTTTTTGTTTCCTTTTATTTATTTGAAACAAATCGATTTTGCTTAAATCATTACAAGTGGTTTCTATCGACATGAAAATAAAATTATTCTGCCGATCTCATTAGACAATCCTAGCCAAAACGTTTTTGCTTGGATTGTCTAACGTGATCGACAGAATAATGTTATTGCCATGTCGACTGAAAACACTTGTAATAATTTAAGCCAAATTCCTGAGGTTGAAATAAATAAAAACATATTAAGCTCTATTAAGTATTGAACACTTTAACCCTGGTTTTTACCAAATATATATATATATATATATATATATATATATATATATATATATATATACATACATACATATATATATATATACACTATTTTGAAAAAATAATTACCCACTAACACGTGTTTCGTCGTCCAGGACTCATCAGAGTTGCTGAATCTAGCGAGATTCGAAATCAGCACCTCGCGATAGGAAGACTGAACCTCTACCACGCGGCCTAACCTCGCCGGACTACTAAATGTATAACTTTTACGTAGATGTTTTTATTTGTTTTAGTTAGCGATACTGAATGAAATAAACACGAGTTATAAAATAGAAAAAAATACATTTCATTTCATTTCATCAACAATGTATTTTTTAAATATTGTATATATATATACATATATAAATATATATATATATATATATATATATATATATATATATATATATTAAAAATATTTATTTTTGAAATATTGTAAATTTCAATGTATAACGCTTACCGGGTCGAGAATCTTATGATAAAAACTGAATCACCGTTAATTTCGAGTAAAGCTTAATGTATCTATTTTTAGGCGCAGAATATTGATTGTACATAACTTTGTTGATGAAATGAAATGAAATGTATTATTGTTTTTCTATTTAATAACTGGTGTTTATTTCATCCTGAATCTCTTCATTATAGTCGTTTCGTTAATGGGATGGCAATTTCATGATTTTATGTTTTCATAAAAATCTCCTTTCTCACCACCTAAAAATAAGTATGTAAAAACTCTGTAATAATTTAATTTTCCTTTTCTGTTATCTTTCTGTATTTGTATATATTGATTTATTTAATGCGGACTATTATTCTCATCTTTATTAGTTGCTGTTTCACGACGCTTCGGCCAACTATTCCTCTGGCCTTCGTTATGTGGTAACCGCGACGGATAGGAACTCCCAACTACTTTCTCAACAATCACTGCCATCCGAAGGCCAGAGGAATAGTTGGCCGAAACATCGTGAAACAACAACTAATAAAGATGAACATAATAGTCCGCATTAAATAAATTAATACAAATAATACTCATCTCAATAATGAATTTTAATTAAATGATACACACACACACATATATATACATATACACACAGATATATATATAAATATATATATATATATATATATATATATATATATATATATATATATATATATATATATATATGCTATTACACTAGGCTTGTTTATTGTATATATATAATGGGAAAGAAGCCATATTTAAATTTTCCGAACGTTAAACGTGTGCTTTGAGATGTTGATATATAAAGACGCTCTTGCATAGAGTATATACGCCTATCGATATGTCTTCACAAGAAAAAATAAGCAGTAGCCAGATATAGACAACTCTATGTAGACCCGCATTAATTTAAGCCGTTACGTATATGGAGATAGACTAGATTGTTCCTTTTTGGAACGCTTTGGAGCTTTAAGTAGATATTGTAATATGCCGAAGCCAATAAAAGTCACTTTATACATTATAGGAACGTCTCCGGGGCCGAAATTTAATTTTCCAAGTGAAACAGACGTGGAAACCTGCACATGAAAAACGTGCCTTTATTAATTCCGCTTGTTTCGTGTGTTGTTCACAGGATCTTTTCCACTTTCTTCTCTCTTTTTCTTCTTTCTTCCAGCATTGGATTCCGTATTGGAAAAAAAAAAAAAAAGAAATGCCATGTGATTGAAATAAATTCGTTTGGTCGAGATTGGAATATTATCAAATGGAATAGTTTACACGCACTATAATCCGTTATATCCTTTTGTGTAATAAAACCTGGCGTTGTCCGGGAGGCTTTTCATATTTATATCAATTTCCATCGACACATTTTCATTGCTAACTAGACTCACGGCGTTGCCCGGTCGTACAATACGCTTAAACATAATATTTCAAGTAATGCAGATCGCATATGTATTATCATCGAATTAATTCTCTATTGTTTATTAAATATTATGAGGAATAATTTACTCCATGGACTAATTGACGACTAAGAGACGTTGCAAGCCTATCTTTGTTTTATCGTTATTTCCATGGCAAGTGCTTGTCTAAGCTTTAATCTCTGGTCCCCCCTCCCCAATCTTTCACGATACTCTCCCGTCTAGCTGAAACCACTGTCAATAATTTCCCCACTCTTTATCTGCGCCTAAATCAAAACGTAGATTACATGAACAAAGCTTCTTTGTTAGAAGTGCACGCCTGTGAAACTCTCTTCCGTTCGCCTTTTTCCCACATGACTACAACTTGGATGTCTTCAAGTCAAACATAAACAAATTCCTGATAAACCGCCCCCTTAAGTTAGACACTTTATCAAATCTCCATTACTAACGATTACTACGATATTATCCCATTGATTACTGTACACGCAATAACTCTTATTCCTGAGTGGCTTCTCGGCCTTGATATGTGGTGACTACCATGTAAAAAACAAATTAAAAAAATAATGATAATGTCTTTTTTTTAATTCTGTTTGTGTTTGTTTATAATATCACGTCAGCTGATACATAGGCTTGACGATGACTGCCCTGGAAAAATAACTTCTCTTTAATCTTTCGTTTTCAAATATGCAAACGGAGAAATGGTTTGCGTCGATTGTGAATTGTTCTCTGTTTTTTCGTAAGTTAAACTCATTAATAAGAAAAAAATCAAGTAAAATTGTGAAGTACACCTGGGCCTTAACAGGGGACCTTAGATCTATAATCAAATGTTCTACCACTTAGCTACATCTCCAACTGATAATAAATATGTCTATTTCAGAAGAACTCAATTGCAGATATTTTTTGTCATTTCTTCTGGCCGGTTCAACGTAACATATTCCTATGTAAAGATAATTTTTTTAATCTATAAGAGAGAAGAACTATTTTGAAGATCGAATTTTCTTTTTCGACTTTCGATAATTACCAGATGAATTTCTCTAGAAAACATACCTAGAACACTGCCGTACATATAAATTAGCTTAGTGTGAAATTTGCTAAACATAGGCCTAGGTGTTTAGTAACATATGAAGAAAGAGCTCACATGCACACACAAATCGATTTTTTTCGTAGTTAATTAATAGTAGAAAGAAATTAACATTTTAAAAATGATCTGTGAATGAAATAATATATGAATAAATAGTTAGTTTTACAAAACGAATTAGATTCCTTTGATATCGCAAAGCTTGTCAAATAAGTGAGATGCAACCGTGCCAACCCTACAAAGCAACATAGCTAAATAATGATAAACAAATCCACAAATCTCTACTGGTACTAGCGACAAAAATTTACTCTATCATCCAATTTTTTTTATCAGAATTATGTCCATTATGTCCCACTATTCTATAAATAGGTAACCAAATAATTTTTGTTTTTATCTATAATATAATCTACTATTATATAAAGGGCAAAATGGATGCGAGACCTTTTGCATCGAGCTTCTTGCGTCGGTTAAATTCCATGAGAAGTTTTTGAATACTTCCCGGATCGTAATATCTCAGATTCGCAAACGGACATCGGCTCTATCTTTTTTTTCTTTTTTTTTTATGGAGTTAAACAAAATTCCCACCGTGCCGCCGTCTCGGTTGTTTGTTTGTATTTTTCATATAAATAAAGCGAAACTATTCAAACACAACCGCCTGACCTTCGGGCCGGGTAGTATCTGTTCTCTAATTGGTCCTTAGGAAATGAAATAATATATGAATCAATATTTAGTTTTACAAAACGAATTCTGATAAAACGTGAAAGTAAATTGGACATTGAATCAAATTAAAAGAAAGCAACGAAACCATACATCAAGGATAGAAGAACGGCGCCCTATTATATATTAGTAACAGTGGAAACTGGTGTAGGAAAGGGAGATAACAAAAAGTAATGCCGTATTTTGCTACCATCTGTATGTATTACTTGTTCGGGTGAGTGATTCGCCTCGGAATATTGTTAGAGTTCATCATATTAAATCACATTGATTAATACAAATTGGAAAGTTCATATAATTTCTTAGCAAGTACGTTGTCAATTTTGGAATAATTATATATATTTTTTTATTTCACAGTTAATGCATGTAAAAAAAAAACACTTTTCAAAGTGAATAAATATGTTAATAAAAATTCGAATGTTTCTTGAATTTTGTAAATTTAAATCGAAAATATACTTTTGAGCGTTTCTTTATCTTAATTATATTTATCTGTTTACGTTTCTTTACCTCTATTTTATTTATCTGTACGTAAATAAATCCTGTACTGATGCAAAGAACTATTAGTTTGCCCGTGGACTTGGCACCTGCATATTTCGGAATCTTACTTAAACCGCCTGAATACGTCGTGCGGTGATAATACTTAAATCTGCTAGAAAAATAGGAATATAATTAAAATAAAGGATTTATCGTATAATAATAAACATGGAAAAAATTAAAATACAATAATAAATATTATTTTGGGCTTGTTTTACTATACACCTAGGTTCGAAAACGCTGTCAAAACAAATATATAACAATTAAATATTACAAATGCAAGGGAAGTTTATTGTCTACCTTACTAGATAATTTTTGTGTTTTCATTTAACGTAAAATGTTTGTTATGCTCGAAAGACTTACAGTGTTTATCGGTGTATTTAAAAATACAAATAACGACGGACTCTATGTAAGAACACGTTTAGTTTGTAAAAATGAGTTAACACTAAAAAACTATAGAAAATATTTCTAGAAACCCATCACTATATGTCAGCCTTAGGCACGGTAATATATGTTGAGTGAGTTTCTGGCAGTAGTTTTTATATTTTTTTAATCAAACCTATTATTTTTTTATAAAATTTATGTTGTTATAACACATGAAATTATTTATATGTTTTTGTTCTTTTAAAAAATGTTACCGCTTAGAAAAAGGGATTTGTGGTATATGAAAGATTTTTCTCAACTTCTTTATTATTCTTTGAAAGTTATGTATGTGATATTTGAGAGGTGGACTATTTTCGGTTACGCCCAGGGATTCCAAGGGAATTTCTCCTTTCAAATGTTTCATAAAAGATTTTCGATTTGAGCAAGTTGAATTCCTAACCAATAACGCAATCTCTTGTTCTCCGTATAAGGACTCTAAATTCACTTGTATTCGTTTAGTTGGTATGCGTTATATATACGATGACTGGTGGAAAAGTAAAACCTTGCATTTGTTTTATCTCCCAAAGTTAGAGCGCTACAAATACATTAGTAGTACAGTTAATAGACACGGCATTTTGAACCTCAAAATTTATTTTACTATAAAGTTATGAACATTCTCAATGCACCTATTATATTTTTGTAACATTTATGATGTAGTAACAAATTAAATGATTTCGATTCATTCACATTTTTGCTGACGACACTACCATCTATGGCAACACATCGAAGGTTGTAAATTACCAAGTTCTCTCCTCTGATCTCTCTCCTCTGATCTTGAGCACGTAGTGCGATGACGAAGGCGGCGGCTGGTTACTTTTAATGCATCTAACACCAAGCTTCTGTCTTTACATCATCAACACTCTGATCCTCAAATGGTGTCAATAAAAGTGAATAGCTTCCGTCTTGGGAAGGCCCCGTGTTTTGAAAAGCTTCTGGACTTTATATTTACTCCTGATCTGAAATGGAACACATATATCAAATCCGTTGCCATGCCCGCTGGAAACATAGTAGGCTCCTTCTACCGCTCCAGAAGATATCTAACTCCTGATGCAATTATCTATTTATATAAAAGCCAGGTAGGCAAATGATTGAATACTGTAGCTACATTTGGGCCGGAGAAGCTTATTAAGCCTGGTAGGGTTCAAAATATACTTCTTAGCTTAATGGGGAGGACCTATTTTCCCTTTCCCGCAACCCCTTTCACACAGAGGAGACGTTGCGAGCCTGTCCGTGCTTTATCGTCATTTTAATGGCAAGTGCTCGCCTAAGTTTCAATCTATATTCCCCTCTTCTAAAAAACATTCCCGAAAAACACTCGTCTAGCTAAAATCACTATCAATAATTCCCCACACTCTTTATCTTTGACAAAACCTAAACGTAGATTCCATGAACAAAGCTTATTTCTTAGAACTGCACGACTGTGGTACTTTCTTCCGTTTGGCCGCTTTCCAGCTTACTACAATTTGAGTGTCTTCAAGTCCAACGTAAACAAGTTCTTGAGGAACTATCCCTCTAAGTAACCCAATTTACAAAATTCCAACTACTTATTACGCTATAATACTATTGACCTTTATCCTCGAGTGGCCTCCGCGTCTTTATAACTGGTGATCCCTTTGTAAAAAGAAAAAAAAACTTCTGTCAGGAATCTAATGACAAAGCTCTGATACTGACGAACGTTTGTAAAAGTAATTGCTGTTTAAGAGACTTATAATCTCACCATCTGCAACAGAAATATAAAAATCTCAGGTAATGAATGCATTAGTTCAGTCTTTATAACAATGCAATTTGCAATCCCCTATAATTTATTTAGGCGGAATATAACAATGAGAGACATTATATTTTTGAACGTTCTCCGTATTTCTCGAAGTTTGTCTCACTCGTCCACTTTTTTCTGTTTCTCTTATTCTCTAGTCAGTTTTGTCTAAGTTTCATACAATGGGCTCCGCGGTCCTAACTCGCCAACCTTAATGCTGTATCGCACGATTTTTTTTTCTCATTCAACGTTTATCTGCGCGTGTCGTCGTCTCTCACATTTGCAGCTAACGAGTAATCGCTTTGGTCCGCACGTATGTAAAAATATCAGCGAAAAAGAAAACACAAACTTACATTAACCTGTGTTCCAGGAAAAATTTAAAAAAATCAACAGAAATGTTGTATCATATAGCCACAGATAGGGAATCAAGAGCCATGAACTAAATGAAAGTTTTTCTCGTGCAGAATGTCTGCGCTATACTTCTACATTTAGTTCAGGTTTATGTGACAAATTTTCTATTTAAACCTATGAGAGAATATCACTTCTTACAATTGATTTTTCCAAGTGATCTAACCACTGCGCCATATATATATATATATATATATATATATATATATACATATATATATATATATATTGTTTATGCTTATTACTTGTATATATTACCTATTGTTTACAATTAATGGTTCCCATATTGTATTAAATCTTATACTAGGTTTACTTAGTAATTGGTTATTCCCAGCTTTTTGATGTTCTTCTAACCGTACTTTTAATGGATGACACATCTCACCTTTGTATAGTTTTCCACATTCACATGAGATTTCATATACACAGTTCTTAGTCATGATTAGTGGTGTCTTTTTGTGTCTGGTCCATATTTCTTGGAGCTGATGCCAAAAGATAAACATTTTATCTCTAAAAAAAATCACTTGCAAATGTGGCTGTTTCTCTCTCTTTCTCTGTCTCTCTCTATATATATAGGGTGCCCTGCGCCTATAGTTATATTTTCTTTGGAGTTTTAAATTCTCTTGGTTCATACTATGCAGCTTTAAATTATTTGAGGATATTATTACATATTCAAGCCTAAATAATACCAAAACTTGCCCAACTGCAACGATTGTAAAAACGTCTCCTTTTTTTTGCTTCTATACGCATAAAACTAAATGGATCGTCCACGACGAGTTTCTCTTTCATAAAACCTTTTCTATGATGAACGCTATACCGCAGTATTACCTCTCAGCTAAATGCAGAATATTCGTAATCAAATCATATGTAAACAAATCATCGCTATATATTTTTACAGTGTTGCTCACCAACTGTAAAATAAATGTCATCCTTATACTCGAGTAAAGAGGTAAATAAGTAGTTGTAGTTGTCAGTTTCATCAACTTTTAAGCAAAAAAAATCTAAGTTCGCAGTGAGGGCTATGAGCATGGTAGTTAAATGCGGCATTTAAACATCTACAGAAAAAAAACATTCACCCTCGGATGTAAATAAAGATATGATAGCAACAATACCTTGTCTACACTGTCATATTGACGTGAAATTTTCCATCTCAAAATAAACCAATAGAATAAGTGTATGGTTAAAAGTGCTTTCCAAACAGTCTCGGTATTATGAGCAGAATCGAATTATAAACCAAGAATCAGAGATCGTATTTAACGAAAAAAAATAGCGTCAATAATCTGCAAACGACTTATTGTCTACATCGGACGAAAACAATGATTTGCATCTGCGTAAATTGTCAGCCTGCTATTCCCATAAAACACTGACAGAAAAAGAAAGACAGGAAGATTACACTGATCTGAGAGCAGACAATCGAGAGATTTGATGGCAACAGCAGAAACGTTGGTGGAATGCTTTATTCTGATCAGACGGTGGTGTACTTTGACTGCCTCATGCACCACAAGATGCGAGCGTTCCTAAGTAAAATTGAATGTCATATGCGCCAACATGAGTGGGACGCGTAAATAACAAATACAAACAGTGACTCAATGGTTATTTTCGCACGTTATTCATATAAATACTGTTTTAGTGTGCAATGACAGGCGTGTTTTAGTTTGACACGAGGTTACTGACACGGAAGATACTTTTCTACGTCCTACGTATATAATAGTTATCGCACTTCACTTCTTCTGAACATTCGACATTAGGATCAACTTTGTTTGGCCCGTTGCCATTCAAAATTTTGCAAGTCGAGTAAAGTTAATGGCCTCATTACTTTTAAGCTGTCCGCTTCTGGTGTCGTCCCTATAGGTCGATTCGTCACAAGACGACACACAATGCGGAACTGGACTAAAGTGATCGAATACTTTCGGAAACGATGCCAATATTGACCAATCAGTGCCAAATAACGCCACAGTCACCATTTTACCGTTTTGGAACATGGAAATAAAGCACTTAAATCAATCTCGCCTGACATCGATCGATCACTGGGGTTAGCAATCGATTTCAAATTGAACACCAAAAAAAAAAAAGCCATTATGAGCGTGTGTGCTTCTCTGACTTCGTCTATGTTGTTCACGCCCTGGCAATTATTTGAGAAAGACACCTCAGAACTATCACAGCAGCATTACTACTACTACTACTACTACTACTACTACAGGTACTACGACTGCTACTACTACCATAAAAAAGATAAAATTATGATGATAATACAGATAAATATGTATCCTGATAGAGATTTGTAACCTGTTAAAAGCAAAAAAACTATGCTATTGATAATAGTGAATATCCTTAGCCAAGGTGCTTTTATATGTCAGACAATTGTACAACCTTCAATGCTTAATTTAGAGTACCCAGTGTAGTATTTGTCCTCTTATCCTTATATCTCAAACTTTCTGGAATATGTTGTAGAGGACATAAAAATATATAGTCGTTTATCTTATATCAATGCAAGCATATGCAAATGAGGGACCATTTTTCAGTTCGTAGTCGCAATAATAAAAAAGTGGAAATCATAACTAAAACCAACAAATATAAATGATAAAAAGTTCTCGGTTCCTTTTCTTAATGCACCTCGACACATATATTGCAATGGCAGCAGTATCGGATAACCCTACACAATTATATGTGGAGACTCAAGAATAAGAGATATATCTCCACTGTCAGTGAGCAGATAGTATTGAAACCACAAGGGGGTATATTGGTATTCAATCCTATGGGCAATAAATAGCTATTGCCATAAAGAAACTAATTTCCAGCAACAAGTGAAGCAAATCATTTGCAGTAGTTATCGTAATACGTATTGGAAACTTGGCGAGACTTGTCATTAAAACTTTATGGAAAACAATCATTTTTTCAGTAATACGTCTATGCTACTGAATAGTGAAGAAATAAAACTACTACTACTACTACTACTATTACTACTACTACTACTACTACTACTACTACTACTAATAATAATAATAATAATAAAAGTAATAGTAATAACAGGGATTAGATCATGGAAATATAAAGCAGTTTATGCGATTCCCATTGTAATTGGGACGCTTGTAACCATAACAGAAAGCTTAAATAGCTTAATCAAATTGACAAGAACATTTTGTTCAGTCCTTACTGTAAGGAACGGCGAAATACTACTACTACTACTGATAATAATAATAATAATAATAATAATAATAATAATAATAATAATAATTACAATACCATTATTAGCAGTATATTTATAATAGTGAAAACGTATCAATTTGTCTTAAGTTCAACTATACTATTAAATATTATTGTGTTATAAATTAAATGTGACTGGAGAGGTATTGTAGCAACGATTAAAATAACCGGCGATCCATTCCGTCAATGTATATTCAGCTAATGAACATTCAAAAATGAACATACTATTCTTAAAAATTACAAGTTTTTATAAGAGGATATAGTTACGTAGTTGTTTTTAATGATTTCTTTTTTCTTGGCATTACCTTCTCCTGTTCAGATGCTATGGACTAGTATATGTTATATTTTCATTAGACATATCTTTTTTAACATTGGTTCATCTTTTGATGATGACAGCATATAGTATCAGTATTTCGAATACATTACATTCACCTGCTGTTGTCTAAGATCATGATGTAAGGTAACATAGCGCGGGTGGCTAAATGTAAATTCCGAGCTGTGACCGGAATTTCGTCACGGTAAGAATAAAGAAGACTATAAAAAATAGATGGACCGTTAGAGAAGACGATCACATTACAAACCTGGATGACATTCGAGAGCACGTTCAAGAAGGTAAACACGTGAGCAACGTAACAGCTGTAACGAGAAGTTACGCGTGGCTGGAAAATGACGAAATGAATATGAATGTACAACAAAACAGAGATCGTTCTTCTTTATTCTTTGTCTACTTTGCAACTGAGGTTATACTGTGTTGGATAATGTTACACTAGTATCTGTTCTAATAGTCTACTTTTATAAGAGGAAAACATCTTTGACATAATACTTCAAATTTCTAATCTTTTATATTGGAGATAAATGTCACATTTTTTTTCCGGGATTATGAGTCTTGCTTTATGTGTATTATCTTTTTCTTTTTGGTGTTAGCCTACTGTCTAGTCTCTTCTATTTTCATCGCTTCTTATGGAAGGGGAGATTGTTGTACATGTTGATACGTCGTATATCAATGGAGCAATATGCAATAGAGGAACCATATTTCATCTAGCAGTAGTAGTAATAGTAGTAGTAGTAATAGAAGTAGTAGTAATAGTAGTAGTAATAGTAGTAGTAGTAGTAATGAGAAGACAAAAGAATTAACAGACACAAATATAAAGGGACAAATGTCCTCAGTAATCTTACGTTTCATTAAAGCACCTTGACACACATAGTGCAATAGCAGCACTATAGGATAATACTACAAAAATAAGTGCGAGGACTCAAAGATAAGAGATGTATCTCCATTGGAAACGAGAAGATAATATTGAAACCACAGAAAGGTTTATTGCTATTCAATCCGAAAGACAATTAATGGTTGTTGCCATCGAGAAACCAATTTCAAGTGGCAAGTGCGATAAAACATTTGCAGTGGTTACCGTAAGACGTATTGGAAACTTGGAGAGACTTATCATTAAAACTTTATGGAACACAACAGGATTTCATTTCAGTAATGCATCTATACTCTTGAAGACTGAATAACTAAAATATTAACACTAAGACTAATAATAATAATAACATTAATACTAATACTACTACTACTACTACTAATAATAATCCTTATATATAATAAAAAAGCCGCCGTTTTCACCCGCTGGACCAAAATACAGTTGGTTTACAACAAATAGACGTGCAAACTAATTATTTTTACGTCATTATCCATTACATTTTTAACAATAGGGACACATTTTAGCCACATTAATCCGCAATATCAAAACATTAGATTCAATCCTAGGAGTGTCATCATCATGATCACCATCATCATCAACAGAGAAACTAGTTGTCATCTGTTACCCACGCATACATATATTTCCATTATAGCCAACTATCGCAGTTCAAAAGTTTGCTTTGTGCTTTCCTTTTTTTTCTGGGAATATCTAGATTTACATACTTTCCGTTTAATCATACATTTTCCCTCTTCTTTTTTTTTAAACAAATACTCAGTTTATTTACATGTTCGATACCTATCGTATTGGCAGGGAGAAAGAGAGAGAGAGAGAGAGAGAGAGGCAAAGCGACAGACAGACCGACAGATAGAAAGAGAGAGAGAGAGAAAGAGAGAGAGAGAGAGAGAGAGAGAGAACGCTCCCACAAAGTAATATTTCGTTTATTATTATTACGACCATACAGTTAATTTTTATTCTTTTTTCTTTTTTTTTTTGATATCGCAATGATATTTTTGATATCGTAATGATATTGTTAGATATCGCAATGATATTTTTAGATATCGCAATTATATTTTTAGATATTGCAATGAAATTTTTAGATATCGCAGTGATATTTTTAGATATCGCAATGATATTTTTAAATATCACAATATTTTTAGATATTGCAAAACGAAAAATCTCCATTTGTTTCCGTTTTCTGTTTAGATGTATAAGTTTTATTTTTTACAGTGATATGTGTATGTAATACAGATAGAAATACTTAAATGATTAATACACGTTTTTAATTAGGACATAATTCCATGTTTTTGTTCGTAAATAAATGTCTGCTTCTTCCAGTACGTGCGTGCTTGCCTTATGAACGTGCAGCATCGGAATAGGTATTACGCTTTCAGGCTTTTCCTCGAAAACCAACATATTATAATATTCACTGTTTCGAAGACGGTATTCATTTATATAAGCGTTTTATCTGATTTTGTTAAAGAGTTTTCACGTTACAGTTTTACAATATCTTTCGGTTTATTGCATTGTTAGGTGAAAGTAGAGGATGACTAAAAATAACATGATTTTTTGGTAAAACTTGCGGAGAATATTTGTTCTGTGGTTGTAAAAATGGAACGGAAATTTACATTTCGTTTCGTTTTATATTCGGTATATTTTTACATTACGCCCAACTCATCCTTCACATTTGACATATCACAATTTCTAGGTTTTAACATGGAGAGGTTGGGGGAGTATGTTTCTCTCTTTTATTGTAACATAGTGGAACCAGCTATATGTAAATAATGAGCCTTAAGTGAAACTGCGTCACTGTAAGGTAAAAGAAGTCTATAAAAACGAGATAATACGTTAGAGAACAAGTTAGAAACATGAATACATTTCAAGAGCACATCCAAGAAGACGATAAAGTGAGAAACGTAACATCCGTAACGAGAAGTCACGCGTGGTGGGAGAATAGATAATTAACATGACAAAAAAGCAATTAAGAGTTCTATTTTACTATGTGTCTACTTTTAGACTGAGGCAAGAATGTGTTGGATAACGTAACAGTAGTATCTTATCTATGAGTCTATGAGGGGAAACGTCCCTTATATATTCATAAATCTATTAGTGTATTAAGTATTAATGATGATAGTATTATATTTGAGTCCCATAGATAGAAAACAATGCCTTCGTATAAATTTACTAACGAAACTTGACTGTTGTGTTGGAATTATTGTTATGTTATTAAAGTTATAATTCTCTCACTTTTCCCTTTTCTGCATATACTTTTAAAGAGAGTTGTCCCATTCATATCAACCATGTAAGCTTATTTATAAATTTAGTATTTCTTTGATTGATAAATATATACTTGCGGTTTTTAAAGCAATCCTTCATTTCATTTTCTTTTCCTCAGTCTCCTTTCTATGTTTGCCCATATTTTCTCTAATAAAATGGCAAATTAAAATAACAATACAAGAAACTTCTAAGCGGTCTAGTTAGTATTCATCGTTTTATTATAAAGTATCGCTGCAAACATAATAATCATGTTGCGTAATTGCGCCCTTCTGGCTTTCTCTACGAGTTACTCGTATCTAAATAAAAGTGATTCAATTAGAACATGATACGAATTCTTTCCTTGGTTTCAGTAATGTTTAAAACTTATTTTTAAAATTTATAATATATATGTAGGTAATTATGTTTTTACATCATCATCATCATCATCATCATCATCATCATGCACTCCGTCAGCTTTGACTATGACTAGTTGGGGCCCTCAGTGCTTTATCCTTAGGTACAGAACTTTCCACCTTGGCTTCGCCCTTCCTTGCGCAGTTTATGTGTAGTAGCTGTTGCATGTACGATAAACACCTTCTGAACCTCCAATGCTCATTTCCAGTGGAGCGAACCCGCGACGACTGGGAACAGAGGAGGCTAAAAGTAATCTCAGTGAGGTATACAGTCGCCCTATCGTGTTTGCAACTACGCATTTTCTTTCTGGATGAGGTTCCGTAGGCTTTTAAGGAAAACTACAAGTTCCCATCTATTAGCCTCAAGGCAGTGGTGTTTTATTTTGGGGTTGGTTCCCCTAGTCTCCGCCCATCCAAGGCCACCTACAAGACAGTAGGGTAGGGATTGCTAGTATGCCAGGGCGTGTCTATACATCGATAGGACATAACGGGAGTAACCAAGTATCAAATCATAAAGGCTATTGAGGGATAAGTGTTAATGAATGTAATGTCATTGGGACAACATCGTTGTAGAACCTTTTTGTAGAAATTGGGTATAATTAAATTGTTTAATGTGACGAGTCAACAGGAACTTGTTTAAATTGGACGCGAAATCGACCTTATTGTAGTAAACTAGAATGCAGACAATCGGAACGGAGTTCTGCAAGCAGAATATTTTAGGAGAGAAGTTTGTATACGAAATTTGCGCTTAAATCGAAGTACAGATAAAGAAATAACAAAATTATTGATAGCGGTTGTAGCCAAACAAGTAATTTTGTGAAGGTTTTTCAAAGGGGCCCATAGATTGATGTAAAGGATTCCGTCGAGCATGAGATAACCTCTGAGTTAGTAGACATGCGCAACGATATTTCCAAGGAACTTATAAACATTACAACGATGATCGCTACACAAATATGTTATTTAAGCGAACAGCTTAATAATAGTTTGCTTACATTCGATTTGAATACGAGTATATTTTATGTAGTTAGTGTTAATGTGTTAAAATTTATCAGCCAACCCTGGCTCCCATTGCATCACATGTTTAAGGGAGAACAGAGGCTCCAAGAGATCTTGGCATGCGTTGGAAAGATATTTGTATCAACGGTAGTTATTTTCTATCCGCTTTTCTCCTTTCGTCGATATCTTTCTCTCATAAAAAAAAAACTAATTTCTATGATTATTCTTGGTAAAAGATCATCGGTTGTCAGAAATTCAATATGCTATTTCTTATGTAATACTACAATCCCAGTTCACCTTACACTTACATTTTAATGGGGAAATAAACGAATACGTGAATGCCAAATATATTACACCAACAACGTACTGCAGCCTGTAAAACTTGATTTACTAAGTTATGCCTATATTACATCATCATTGACAAATTCTTATACTTGTTCCGCATTGACTGCTTCTCCCAAACACATACAAATGAAGCTTGCCACGAATTTATATGCCTTTCCATTTCCCTCACATTGTTACTTCTGTAACAAATATAAATAATTATTTTAATGCACCGTTTATCAATTTTCATTCTAATGTCAATGCAGTAGATTACATTTAAAAGTAATTATTAATTCTCTGTTACTTCTCCTTACAGTCTTAATAATGTCCGGGATTTATTCGAAGAATACGGGGGTCTCGCAATGCTTGATTTTAAAGAGTGACCCTTGTTTATTTTTAATGTTATTAAGAAGTTCATTAAAACGCTTAAATAATTTAAAAATTAACTCTCATCACATTAAAAACTGCTTGTTCGTCAGACTGCCACGACCAATATCAGTAAAACATCCCTTATCTTTTAGTATTTATTTGTCACGTGATTATCGATTTCGTGGAATTTAGTACAAGCATTGCCAGACATCGTATTATTTCCATTAAAAGTACGTAATCATTACGAAACTTGGACGACATTTTTCGGACACTTACATAAAAAAAAAACAATTAATTTTATTACATTCGCAGCTTATGTTATGAGGGGCGTTCCAAAATACATGGCCACTTATATTTTTTAAAATCAAAATGGATGTGGTAAAGAGCTACGAAGACAGGGGTAATACCGTTTAAACAAGCGACTTTCTTTGCTGAAGAATTGATTTTTTTTACATAATCACAACCATTCCCAATTCACTTCTGCAAGAAATTCGATATCGCATATCTATTATAGAGGCACGTCTTTGATGGGGTTAAGCTTCATAGAGTCTCGCACTGTAAATATCAGGAAAAGCCATGTGAAAATATCTGCTAATGTATGCATTAGTTCAGTTATCAAATAATGCAACTTGGAATTATCTCTGATCCATATAATCGGAATAATAATTAATTTTTGAGCGCCCTTTCTATAATTCATTCGAGCGAATAATCTTCCCGTTTATAAATAAGACCATGGGTTCCTAGGCATTTCTCTCCTTTACACACATGCACAACCACTACCGTTTTCTGCAGTCATATTATATAGACAAAAACAAATTTGCAGGAGCAGGAGTATATACATATATATATATATATATATATATATATATATATATATATATATATATATATATATATATAATCCTACAAATTTGTTTTTGTGTGTATGTATATTCATATGAACAACGCCTGTTCTATTTATTTAAAAAGAAAATATATATGGATTGTGGAATTGCATTCCTCTGTAAGAGATTTAACTAAGTTCAATATTATTTTAAACATTTATTTTAATTTAGTTCTTATTAGTTTTTGCCCGGTTTTCTTAAGGAATTATAATTATTAGTTTACTATTACGTGTTAGTATATTTATACAGATATTTTGCATGATTTATACTTGCGTTATATTTTCTTAAAAAGGTCATAGTAAACATGAAACGCTTTCTATATATATTTTTGTATCCGCATATATGTTTTAAAATGTTGCCTTCTAACCTCTTTTATCAGTTTTTGGTCGACATACATCAAACCTTAATATATAGTGTATTCGCACTCACGTGGAAAAAAAAAAGAATTTGCCACATTAAAGTCGAGCAATAGCAAACATGCATTCTTATCCCAGGAATTAATGCAAAATAAAAAAAGTAAATTGTAAGCTCAAAGTTGTGATTCTCGATGGTAGTGCACGAGTCATTTAAAAAAAATATTTTCAGTACTTACTATATATTGGGTCCAATATAATCTATAATAAAGATCTTACCTGTCTGTTTAAATGCGTGTATGTATGGTTGTATGTCTTCCAAAGGGCGAATGAACTCTTTTTCTGGGTCAACGGCCAACAAGCACCTTTTATATTTGTGTGTGTGTATATGTGTATTGGGGTAGAGAGGGCTTCCGTAAGCCGTGGTGAATGCAACCTTTCTAGGAGAAGCAAATCTCTGATTTAAAAAACCAAGCGGAAGACCAGTACCCGCATTAAGCTGGTCTGTAGTTTAATTTGTTGCTGGCTATCTTGCTCTTGCTTGTTGCTGGATCTCAACATTTTGAACCGAGAGAAAGACTTACCTGTCGTACAAAGCTAAGACTCTGTAACATCATATTTGTATAGATACTCCCTCAGGAATTTGGGATCATGAATATTAAATGAGTGGCACTCGTCTGACAAGAAGACGTTGCAATCATCGTGTCTGCCTAAAACTATTGACAGACGTTTCGGAACGTGAAGGAACCTGTATCGTTTAAAATCTCGAACTGTCGGACGACAAATATCGAAAGATTGGACAAAAACATTTATTCCATCACCCTCAACATTGCAGTTTTCTACAAGGAGGGGGTCGTTTTTTTACAGATATTTCCGAAAGTCATCAACTTTTATCTATTGTCTAGTCTAAAATTGGACGTTTGTAATGTTGGTTTTACGATGGACGCAACAGCAAGGATGCCCCGTTTTTTTTTTTCACGTTCTTTTCCTCCTTCGATGTACGGGTTCGAGCCTGCCTACCTACTAACATTTATTTTTTGCCCAACACACACCCCCAAACACGCGAACAACGCCAGGCACCTAGGCTTGTATAATAATAAATACAAAATTTGCATTAATCAAAATATCATATTTAAGCGTCACCAGTTTTATATATATATATATATATATATATGTATATATATATATATATATATATATATATATATATATATATATATATATAACAGTCAGGGGATATGACGACATAAGATTTTTGCAGTTGTCGCAGGAGTTCGCTAAGCGAGAGAGGGGGTGTAACGAATATATATATATATATATATATATATATATATATATATATATATATATATGTGTGTGTGTGTGTGTGTGTGTGTGTGTGTGTGTGTTTGTGTGTCTATAATGAGTCTCCATTTACTGATTAGTGTAAAGCGTTCTTAAATGTGATCCGGTCTTTGTCCTGAAATTAAAAGCAGTCATTCTCCGAAATATGCCGTCCCAATAAATAATCAAAGTCCACCTAATTTTCACCATTAACTCTTTCTACAGTAACATCTTACATTTATAAACCCTTATCCTCAAGTGGTCTTCAGGCCTATATAAGTGGTTACACTGAAGTAAAAACAAGTGAAAAAGATCAGGCGTAGATTATTTATTTCTTACTTTGTGATTTATTTTATTTTATTTTTACACAGGCGTCACCACTTATCAAGGTCGATAAGGGGTAAAGAGTGTACAGCAGTCAAAATGGCAATATAGTAATCGATAGTAATGGAAGTTCGGTAAATTTGTTAACTTAAGTGGAACGGCTCATCAGAAATTTGTTTACGTTGGACTTTAAGCCAACCATATTATAGACAGCTGGAAAGTAGGAAAACGAAAGACAATTCCACAGGCGTGCAGTTCTAAGACAGAAGCTTTGTTCATGGGATCTATGTTTACGTGTTGGCACAGATAAAGATAAAGATAGTGTTTACAGCTAGACGAGTGTTTCTTGTGAAAGTTTGGCAAGGGGGACCATAGATTGAAGCTCAGTCGAACACTTTCCATGAAAATAACGATAATGCAGAGACAAACTCGCAACATCTATTCTGTGAGATAGAGGTTGCAGCGAAGAGAAAAGGACATTTCCCTCTTGGCCACGAAGTCTATTTTGAACTGTATCAAGGCAGGACAAGTCTTTTCTAGCAGCCCCTGCCCATATGTGGCAACAGTATTCCATCCAACATTTATTAGAAGTGGAATGCTTTGTATAGGACTGCAGTTTACGAAGTCGGACACTTCTGACTTCCACGGGCGTCTAGTGCAAAAAGCTCGTTCGTCCGCGTTGCCTATGCACCTGATCTCCTTCATAACTAAACCCGTACATCTCAAAGTTTATCTTTTCGATTACGTCATGACGACACGTAGCCTAAAGACCCTCGACAGTTTTTTGTCACGTATCTTTGTTATACCATTCTTACTGAATAACATAATTATCAGAAACACATTTCACCCATCAATTAACATTCTTAAAAACTATTTAATGTAAATACTTCAACTGCAATTAATTATTTCACTTTGATATCGTTTCTTTCTGGCATTCTACTTTTCTCAAACATAATAATAATTTAATTATTAAATAAATATATTTTCCGGTGTTTTAACAACATAACGCAAGAATGTGGCATGCCTTGCCTATAGACAACATTTAGTATTCCCAAATTTTGTTTTCAAACGTTACTAGTTGGGTTTAATATTCCTTATAGTGGATATCTTAACAGGGACAGGTACGTCAATGTCGTAAAATAAATAGAACATCGCCTTCTTAGATGGTGGTACAACACTGAAAAGAACTTCAATTAGAATTTCTATTTTGTACACTGAACACACTACATAAAAAGAGCCAAAAGCGAATGGAAATATCCAACAAATAAAAAAAAATGATATGGGGGATTAAAAGCGGTGAATTTAAAGCCATCATTTCAATATTATCTTACGAAAAATAATAACATATATACAAACTTGTTGCATTTCTTTTACATTATTATGATTTTAAATATTAGGAAATTGTGTGGTGGAATATTGATTACTCTTTTAGGAACCGCGATGAAAAGCGTGTAAATAGTTACAATAAGACATATTTTAATTTTAAACTCCCCAATAAGAAAATTGAATTATATTATAAAATAAAATGGTTGCGTTTAACATGTAGTCTGTTTATTCAATTTCTAATTTCAATAGTGATGCTTATTAACGTTTTCAAATTCCGTAACAACTAGAGCGAACACGTGCCTTAACGCGGAAGGTAGGGACTTCTTTCCAACATTACTGTGTGTGCCCACCTCAGAACATTATTGAGAAAACAACACGCAGATATAGGTATTTTATATGCGTTAGAAAAACAAAGAAACCTCTTTAACTTTCTGCTAATTAATATTATACTATACGAAATTAATTAAAAAACACTTCAATTAAAAACGTAAAACAATAGAATTTAAATATCTTATTTAAATAATATATGATCGACTTGGTTTCAAAACAGTTTATTTATTTATTGAAAGTGCTGAATAAACTGTGCATTTTTTATTCACAAAAATAAAACTGGAAATAAATATATAACAAGATTCTTTGTCTTTTTCACAAAAAAAATTATTGTCTTTACTCTCCCGTTTCGGTACCACTTAAAAATCTATAGCCCCTCCGAACCTATTTTGATCCTCGATTTACACGTCCATTTTCTTCAATGTCGCACTTTGTTTCTCTCTCTCCCACGTGCTGCATTTTATCTCACTTTTTCATTTTTAATCTCGGGCACACTTCCTAATTTTCATATGTGCGTTTTTCCACTACTGTTGCTGCTGCTAATCCCTTTGCAAGCTAGCCGTCCTTCGTTGCTGCTGATATTTCCCCATACGAGTATATTCACAATGTTACATATGTAATACTTTATAATATCAATTCCACAGTTTTTTTCTTATAAACTCTCAGAATAAATTGCATATCGATCCTCTCGTTATCGCTAATATATTGCATCGCAGTAAGCGTGTTAATAAGATATATTCATTCAACTGGTGGCTTGCTTAGTAGATACAATAAAGAATATGGCTCTCCATCCATCTCTCTCCCTCGATGCATTTATGAATTCATTGTTGCTCATGTCTACTGATCAAGATGTTCTTATTCACACCCCTATTCTCGCGACTTTCGAGTATTGCAATAGCTTTCTTTGCAGTTGTACAGAAAATAGGCTGCAGTTTCTTTCTGTCCGAGGAGAGTCATACTTTTTGATGGTCCTGTCTATTGTACACAAACGGTATTTTCTGCTCAGCACAACGAAATATCAGACCCGGAACAGAATTATGTTTGTTTTCGTATTACGACATTCACCGGCTTTCCATTAACTCACGTTACCCTGATCGGGGTTGCGTCCATGTGCCCAAGAGTCTCTCACAGAATAGTGGAAAGAAAGAGGCACCTTACTTTTTCTGGTTACAGTAGTACTGTCCTGCTGCCCTATTATAAGTGAGATTAAGTAACTCAATATTAAAAAAAAGTCATAGTTTGAGTGAATCATTGTTTGCAATTTCAAGAGAGACCATAAAGCATCTATCACACTACAAGCAGTGGAATTTCTATTATAAGCGACATGAAGTGGTAAAAGATATTTTGTAAATACGACTTAAATATTTGGCTAAAATGATTTCACCTTAAAATATTAAAAGCCGTTAAACACATGAGAGAATTAAACACCTTTTTTTCCGTTCAAACTACATAAAGTAAAATGTGATGAAAATTACTTTGTTCTTGTCTTTCGTCTTAGTACTTCCATTGTTGCATTGTGCTTATTTATTTATACGTATTTGTATTTAACAATATATTTTTCGATCTCTCTGACAAATAGTCAGAATATGCTCCTTCTTGTCGCATTATTTTCTTGATAGAAGAACAATCCTGTACTATATACCACGGATAATAGGAGGTAATGTCCGGGATGCTTGTATTATTATTATTATTATTATTATTATTATTGTTGTTGTTGTTGTTGTTGTTGTTGTTATAATAATAATAATAATAATAATAATAATAATAATAATAATAAACAATTACATATTCTAGAATTTCTCAAATGTGGAGGGTTTGCCAACGGGCTGCACAACGAGGAACGAACACGCACTTTATTCACGCGCTGAAAGAACGCGGTTATTATTTGAATGGCCGCTTTAGAAAACGGAGTAATTTTAAATTATGCAGGAGAAGTAATACGTGAGAGATGTAAATAAGAACACATATAAGATGGTACGATACTTTCAGGAAAATCAGCATTGAAAGACGGTTACGATAAAATTTGTTTCAGACTGATAAATAGGCACTCTTTATTCGCAATAGAAATTAAATACTCACTAATTAGAAATGTTTTCGGTCGTAGTACACGTTTGTTTATAGGCATCTTTATCACGCTAAATGAGTGGTTCTCAACCTTTTTTTTAATCATGGACCCCCTATCTCTTCTTTTTATCTTGGTGGACTCCTTCATAACTATTGGTCATAAGACAATTTTCTATTTTTCACTCATATAAATTTTGAGGTTTTAATAATCGAAGACATATTAAATTATTAAGCTTTATTTTTAAATGGAAACTAATTTAATGCAAATAAAGTATTTTGCAACAACTATAACAATTATGATAATTTTGTTATGTTTTGCCTGTGGACACCCAGAATTTCTCCATGGACCCCTAGAGTCCATGTGGATCCCGGTTTAGAACCGCTGCTCTAAAACAATAAACAACATCACCTGCAACAATAACACACTTTTAATGATGTAAAAAAACCGTACTTATTCCAAAAAATTCAAGTACATTAAAAATAAAACGTATAAAAAATAAAACAAATAACGACAAATTTAAAATAATTGTTTATCAAATTCTTTTTTTACACTTTTACATTTAAAAAGAATTAATTTTAAAACAGATGATTTTTCCAATAAAAACTCAATATGCAACACGGTGTTTTGTGTTGTTTTTTTTATTTCTGAATAATATTTTCATATAAACTAAGAAAGAATATATTTAAATTAACTTGCACATTTTTTAAATGAAAAACGTCTCGCATTATGAATTTTTAAAAAATTATAAACTAAAATAGCTAATTTGAAACCGCAAACAGAAAGCTATGTATTTTTTCATTTTGTTAGAGAAAATGGTTTGAATGATATCTAACTGATGAAGAGCGACTCTAAAAGGAGATAATTCTTTTCTCATTAATTAATATTTCCAATGATGATATTTTTGTTTCACGGGACATACCGAAAAGTAAATTGTAATTTAGACATTTTCCATTAAATTTCAATAAATAAAAACTAAAATAAAAATTGCATATGGTTCTCACTGAGAACAATGTTTCGTGGGTTTTAGAATTCCGAATTGCGACATAGGAAAGCACGATGCAACCTTTTAAGATAGCAGTGTTTAATCAATCAAAGCGAATGCCACAGTTAAGGTCACCTTGTTACAAGAGAAAGGGCAGGCCTTAGACTTCTGTCCGCTTTACGGTGGAAACAGGGAAAATCAATTCTTAGTACCACTGACTAGGAACTTATCGGCTATGGAAACATCTGTCATTTGAAGGAGACTTGAAAAACGTCTAGATCGCTGTCGGTGCTTCACAGTGCTGTCAGTGTGAAGTGGGTCCAGATCTCCGAAAGCCAAACGTTAGCAGAAATAAAATAAACAATCATACATATATAAAACAAAAAACAAGATAGAACACGTTTCATCGTAATAAACCAATGTCGTTGCGGCAAGTCATAAACCATGTTACATTTCTTTAACGCCTGTCAAAGGCTTCGCAGTTTCTCGTCGATAAACACTCAGCTAAAAAAGTTGTTGCGCACATGTGTACGGTAAAATGTGTGCGTGAAGATGTCTTCCTATTTGGTGTGCGTCAAGCATATATACGTCAGTCAATATTTTACAATATACATTGGCATAATTAATTCCTTCTTTTAGCCTTTTTTTTCTCCTAATAATCTAGTATGAGGGAGAATATGCATAGCATAACATTTTCTTTTTTTAAAGTCGTTCTAAAAAGAAACTACAGCATGTGGATTCCCAAAACTTAACCAGTATATATATATATATATATATATATATATATATATATATATATGTGTGTGTGTGTGTGTGTGTGTGTGTGTGTGTGTGTGTGTGTGTGTGCTGGCCTTGCAAGCAGGATGCTACGGTTTTGAATTTCAATTTCGGATATGTCTAACTGATGAGCCAAATGAAGGCAAAACTGGAGTCCTGGACTTCCGGTGGGTTGGTTGTCATGGCTTTTGTGATCTGCGACGTTATTTGGCTGTGGAAATTATATATATATATATATATATATATATATATATGTATATATATGTATACATAATACACACACACACACACACACACACACATATATATATATAATTATTACCGCATTTATTTTTAATGCTTACAAAGATTAATGCTTCATTTTTTTATGGAATCATCATTGCAGAGAGTAACGAATTCCACCGGTCTGGATATTCAAACCCGGCCACGAAGTCCATTAATAAGAACAAACTGCACGATCCACGTTAATCGCGCGAAATACAGTTAAAATAGTCAATAATATAACGTGTAAATATTTAGACGGCGAGATATATATTTTATTATAACATCATGGGCTGTCAATGTGAGCTTAGATGACCGACTTTAATTCCAGCTTAAAATGCTCAACAGCACGAATCGAGTACTTAAAGTGGCTAACATAATTATTAATATGATTATTATTTTCAGGCCTACTAGCACTAGTGTTTCAACCTTTTGGGGAGTAATCAGTGAAGGGAGTTACGATTACTGACGCTCGGGAAATGCGAACCGAATCAGGAACCCAACTGTAATTCTATTAACTAGGAACAAACCACCCGCCAAGTATTCATTGACAAAGGTGACTATCATTGAAATATACACGATCTTTTATTTAGCTTTCCAAACGTATCTCTTGATATACGTTGTTCTTAATTTCAATTAATGTGCAGCGTTTCAAATGCAGGTTGATATTACATTAATTCATTTTGCCCGCAACCCTCTTTTTACCGCTGTTTTTTTTTAAATCAAAACTCGAGTATTAATACTCTCGCTCATATATATATATATATATATATATATATATATATATATATATATATATATGAGAATGTTTTTTGACAGACGATATGCGTCTCGATAGTAAAAAATATATACTTTTAATGTATATATTAAATAAGAGTATTTAAGTCTCCACATTTAATTAAGCTCAATACAAATGGATTGTTATTTTTAGAGCATCATTATCGTTAGTAAACACTGCAAAACGATAAATATATTTATATAACGTTCGTAGTATTTTATTGCTGGTAAGGTACATCTTACACGTGTTTTGTTTAATGGTATAGCTTGACACATATATATCTAGATGTCCGAAGGTTTGTTTTTGTTTCTCTTTAATGCGCGCTCTATTGAACACAGTTTTGGATATTTTTGTTTTCTTTATTTTTTGTGTGTTACTGTACTTTGTTATTATTTCCCTCCGTTAGTTTTCCTCTCTTTCCAACGTAAGCCTATAAGCCTGGTAATATGAGACTGGCGAAATGAGATTGAGATTTCCCTTTAATAGTGCAATCGTCGTATGATGATACATCTAATTAACCGACCCTCATTTCTTCTTCTTATCATTTATTATTGATTATCTTCTCAGCAGCTTTCATTTTCTTTTCCTATATCTTTCTGATGCAGGCGAAAATGTATTAACTATGCATATTATGGTCTGAATAATTTTCACCAGTGCTGAAGGCTATCTACAAGTATCCGTCTTAATCATGGCGGATGACTTCCGTTTCATATTTGTATGCCTTTTTCTTTTCTTCACTTCCTGTAGACAGTAGGAAATGCATTTTATTTGTTCATTTATTTTTCGTATTTATTTAATTAATTTTCTATCAGTTTATTACGGTCTTTAATGCAATCGCCATTATAGTGATTTTATGCAGTTGATAAGCACAGCATGTAAAGCTTGTGACGATGTTTGACTTTGGTGGGCTCAATTGCACAAGTCAGCTATGTTGACAACGTTCCGTTTTTTCCCATTGAGAAGACATTCATATATCTGGAAAAACAAGAGTTATTGATTAATAGAGTAGATATTTATATTATGGGCACACAGGACAATGTGGCACGCCAGTCAGGAAGTGGGATTTTAAATCCAATGCAATTGAATACTCATCATCATCATCATGACGGGATCCTTGCCCGAACCAATGTGACTCTTCCTCTTCAGAGTTTCCTGTCTTTCCTCAGCTGCCCCGGATCTTCAGGTTCACAGTTGGTGTCATGTGCTATTTGCTGGATGTACGTGGATCTAGGTTGTTCTTTGCATTCGAGTCCGTGTCATGGATCCATAGCAATACACCCCTCACCAATTCATGCCAGCTCCTCAGACAATGACCAGCAAATCGTAGGAGTCTTCTCGTATTGTATTAGATATGGAAGGTAGGTTTCCATAAAGATACTGCTTGGTGGGATGATTTTGCAAAGATATATTTAATACTATTCGTAGCATACAGTAGTATGTGCCCTCTAGTTTTCTTTTCAATATTTTATTGAGTGTCCATGCTGTAGCACCGTAAACAAGGACAGCCTCTACCACTGTCCTGAAGAACTGCCTTTTCAGTTTGTTAGTTAGTCCCGAAGTCCATACTGAACGCAGCCCATCCAATACGGCCCATGCTTTTGAGATGCGCATTTCGATATCTCTCTTTGTGGAAACTATGTTGCTGCCCTGATAGTAAACTCAGCGACTTCTTTCAGTGTTGATCCAACAAGAACCCTGATCTCTCCTTTTACATTTAAAGTCATAAACTTTTTCTCAGCCGCATTTATGTGGAGACCAATGTCATTTGCAGACTATTCTAGCTTACGTAACAGTGTTAGCGCATTCGCGAACAAAGCAATATCGTCTGAGTAGTCTGCATCAGTTATGTTTGCAGATTTATGACGTCTGTTTCTGGATTATTTAGGGTGAAGCCTAGCGTGTTGTGTGTATCAACAGAGGTGCTAAGTACAAAGTCAAGACAGACAATGAAAAGAAAAGGGGCAAGAACATCTCCATGTACAACCTCGGTGCGGATGTCAAAAAATTCAATGTCCCCATCGGGCGACCTGACCATTGCTCCAATGTGCTCATACATCATCATGTTAGAATTAATGACTTTATTTGGAATGTCATATGCTTTTAATATGCTATTTTGCTCTATATAATTGAGTACTGGGAGTAACATACAATGCACGATTCATGCATGATAGTTCAAAAGCAATCATAAGCATTCCATAATTTTCTGTGGCATTTTCCATGTTTAAAACCATTTTATTGCATATCGTTTTTCTAAAGTGTCCAAACACCCAAATTGAATTTTTTAAATTCACCATCTGTTACAATCAGCCTTTAGTAGAGTGTATTTCAATTCCTGCTGTAGCAAATCAATTGAACCTAAATTTATAATTAATTGATCAGTCGTCTTATAAGATGTTTTGCAATATCAGACTGAATTGTCAAGAGTCTACGACGATTATAAATTCCTGTACAAAAATACCTTGAAAATTGCACCCATTTTCATTATGAGAAAGCAATTCCGCTGAGAGTTACCCTCATAGAACGGAAAATATGCAGAGACATGTCTCAGTCAACTTGGAAAAATAGCTGAGACTCTATGCTTGGATTCTAGGTTAAAAAAAAAACAGACAAAACGGCACGGAATAGATTAAGATAACGTCTGCCTTAAATAACTATTATCGCTTCATCGAAATTGAATATTTTTTAATGTCAACGTAGTATGATTTTATTTAGCATTATCAAGCCAGGAAAGCCACGCGAGTATAAGAGTTTATGAGGGTGCGCTACTCACTAGGACAACAATGTCCAGTGATGAAAATGGGGTAGAAATTGATTATTTAGGGGCGGTTAAATCAAAACTTGCGAATGTCTTTTGCGAACGTTTGGAAAGGGGGATTTAAAGACGGGCACTCGTCATGAAAATAACGATAGAACATAGATTGGGTATTTTAATCAAATTTTACGAGTGAGATTTGAATAGGTGAAAATGATACGATAGATATGTAATATGAATCTACAAAATAGTATAAGACCAGACGACCTAAGAAGAATGTTAAATCTTTATAGTATAGTAACTTGTACATATAATTACAATCATCCGACTTCTCAGATCATATCAGACTACATATTCTATGAACCTCAACTAGTGAGTTTACTGGTGCCATTGTACACAAAAACATTCTAAAAATCTGTGATTTCCCTAGATTTCAACTTATAGCTCCTGGTCTTGCAATCAGTCCTTTAACTTTCCACTATTTACGAACATCCGTCGTACATTTCTATAGTATTGACAATTATTAAGCAGTCGAGTATTTGCTTTGTAGGGGCTTTAAATTACTAGTAACTGCATTATATCTCAATAGACTTTACTAGACCCAATTCAGCCTTTTTTCTTTCGTGTTTCACCATAATAATCTAACGTGACTGATCCGAACGAGATTAAAACATAGTCTCTCCAAACCAACGCTTACGAGATGACAATTAAAGAAAAGCGAATTCTCTATATCATCCGAAGATTTATCTAAACACTTACGAAAAATATCTTACTTTAATTATATATTGTTTGGATATGGCGTATTGAAAAATACTCTATATATTTGTATAACTTACTATATATATATATATATATATATATATATATATATATATATATATATATATATATATACGAAAGTGCATTCTAGAGACAAGAAAGCGCTCGACTGAATGGTAGTGCTGGATCCTATGTGGTCACATAGCTTTGTGAGTAAAAATAGAATACTTTATATTTGTGAATACTGTCGTGCATATATTCAAGGGGAATGCAAGCATTTGTAAAATCGTATGTTATTCTTGCCAATAGCGACATATTTGCTTTTGATTTTAAATTATTGAGATGAAGGAAATATAACGAACACCACACACAAATACATATATACACACACACATATATTTGTGTATATACACATATATATCTGTATATATATATATTTATATATATGCATACATATACATATTTATGTATATACATATATAAAGACATATATATATATATTTGTACACATATTCATATATATATATATATATATGTGTGTGTGTGTGTGTGTGTGTGTGTGTGTGTGTGTGTGTGTGTGTGTGTGTGTGGTATCCTCCCTCCCCATAATTTAAATCAAAAGCAAAAAGCTTACATAGCGCTATAAAAAAAGAGACGGTTAGGTTGCTATGATATCATATTAAAAATGGAAAATATATATAAAAAAACAGGCGAAAGAGTTACATTAAAAGTGACGCAATGTATTAGTTTTTGCCACATTAATATTATTATCTCTTGAAGAATTATAGATGCTTTTGTATTTATATTCATCACGGATTTCACGTGCTTTTAATGAAGGCGTCCATACAATACACACACACACACACACACACACACACACACACACATATATATGATGAAATATGTTTTTCAAATATATTTCACCTTTTTATTAATACACGTCTTAATTCATCATGCTCTATGTAATTACAGAGCATATGACAAATCAATGACAAATGTATATACTCCAAATTTTATGCTGTTGACAATATTACAATGTATTCTTATGAAAACCTTGAGATCCACAATCTTTTCATAGTGTTGCCCTACGAAACAGGTTCTGACGAAATTGTAGATGCCATTTACTTAAATGAATAAATTGAATGTTGCTGAACATCATAAAACTTGGAATGCAGACTTTTGTCATTTGTAATACACACACACACACACACACATATATATATATATATATATATATATATATATATATAGTAAGTTATAAAAATATATATGACAATTAAGCTACACAGAATATTCCGCGTTTCATCAACGCTACAATTATGCCTGATATATATATATATATATATATATATATATATATATATATATATATATATATATATATATATAAGCGAGATAAGACACTGATAGAAGATAGAAGTCAGATGAAAAATCCTGATGGATATTATTTGAAGTAATACTTTCAAGGTGATCCTAGCCAAAAAGGAAAAGCTCAATATTTAAGAATAGAGAAATATACAAGTTTCGTGGTTAAATTTTAGATTCTGAAAAAAAAAACAACACATAGAGATATATATTCGATTGAAGAATTTATTGTTTGTACAAAAAGAATATATAGAAGGGGTTATTTTAATTTCCTTAATCCATGGATTTTCAACAATACTCATATCATCAGAGGAAATGAAATGCAGTTAGCAAAATGTTCAGCTGCGCATGGACGATGATTTTGCTTTTCAGCACAATTATTGAAAATAGTTTTTTGAGTGGTTGTGGATTATTATATGGAAAGGAGAAGTTGATACAACCTGGGTAATCGATTATCGAAAGGAGTCCAATGTCGTTCGGAATTATAAATCCAGGTGGGCAGAAAATAGGCCCATGGGAGAAAGTAATATTATAATATTGCGAAATCGTATTGGTCCTTATTGATTTTTCGAAAAGTACACGGACCAGCCTTATTCGTTGTTGCGTTGAGTGTGTGTTGGTTGATGCAGTCCAAATGTTTTCTCGGTGTTGACAAAGTGTATCCGATATTGGGTGGATATACCATTCCATTGTAATTATCTCCGTGAGTAATTGAATTTGAGCATTGAGTTAAGTATGTAATGGACCTCGAAATCAATAGTATAGGTAGAAAAATCCTGGAGATGATATTCAGAACAGTGCGTTGGACGGCTTGCTTCTGGTGTGAGTCTCGGTAGAAAGATAGTTCGCTTTCTTGTTGATTGTGGGTGAGGGAAGACTTTTAGATGAGGGAAAGAGTATAGTGGGGGTGAAGTAGAGAGGGTAAAGAGAGAGTGGGGGAGGGTTAAAATTGGGCGAGCAGACAGGTTCTTAATGGAATATTTTCGGCGGGGGAAAGAATTGTATTTTAGTATTCTTTAAATGGGTTGACCACTGGATTTTAAGTTCAAAAGGGAAATTGAAATTCTTGCAATTTTCAATAGGGGTGTGTTTGATAAGGAGTGGGTGTGCTGTTTTTGCTGTGCGGATGGGTGAGCGGATGATATGGAGATAGAGACGAGTCATGGTCTCAAAATGTGGACTGTTTGGAGGGTTACTTATTTAAATAAGTTTAAGGCTGGGTTCTTTTAATTTTGAGTGTATATTTGAAGCTGACTTGATTAGTCAAGATAAGTCAATTCATTACGCTTGTGGTCATAGTGTGATCTGTTTTAATTAAGTTTATTCAAATTTTATTAAAAATACATATATGCCTGTTTGGAGGCGATCTATGGATGAGTTTGTTTTGTAGTTCGTTGAGTTGGAATTGATGTTTGAGTGAGTGCTTTATATACTGTGGTTAATTAGCTATTTTTATAATGAGGAGAATTGATTTAAATGTGGGGCTGGGTATGGGGTCGCCCAAGTGTGGTTGATTTTAACTATTTATATAATGAATACTTGTATATCAATCCGTCAAACCTGAACATAAGTGCAGATATAAGCACATATATACCCACAGGCACACATACATACGTACATATACATATATAGACATACAAATATTCATATACATAGTATACACATACGCAAAAACACTGATCCATACCATGCATATATAAATACAGACTTATATACACACGCATCCTTATAATAATGCATGTGTGCACTCAATTACATATATACATATCATAACGCAAACACGCATATTATAGAAGGCTACTAATTACAGCCGGGCGAGTATGCATGCGCGTGTACTCGAGTGTACAACTGCGCCCATATGCACGGCCGAACATCGCTAAAATCAAGTGCAAGTATGTAAGTAATACCCCCTTTTACATACCATCGTATACACACAGCAAATAAACATCTACATAAGTGGTATGTCTAAAAAGAGATAAAGGTGCGCCCACTGATATATCTAACATACAAATACAGTGAGCGTGCACCTACCGTTAGAGATATATATACATCAACAAATGATCGGGTGTATCTAATTATTCTTTTTTAGACAGGGTGATAATCCCCAATTGCCAACGCATTTATATGATCCAGGGAGATATAGACAGAGTGTACTAAATACGCCTAAGGTGTGTAACTCCATAAATATCCATGCACACACGCACACACGCACACACACACGCACACACACACACACGCATATATATATATTTATATATATATGTACGTGTATATATATGCATATATATATGTGTGTGTGTGTGTGTGCCTCCGTGTGTGTGGGTGTGTGTGTGTGTGTGTGTGCGGGGAATAACATTTGAAACATAAAATAATGATAAACTGAATTAACTTTTATGACACCATTCTGCACTTTCACCTTAAATTTTATAAACAAAATGAATCCCAAAATATGAAAAATTCAATTTTTTAATTTCGGAAGGGGGCGAGAGTTACATTAGAAACATAAAAATTGTTTTTGGAATTAATTTTTAGTAGATCTTAAATTTTATAGGGGTTATATCTACTTGGCTATTTTTCTCGATCACACGGGCATTCGCTGCTACAAAAATGATTAGTATAGCAGGTGTGTTCCAAACTGGACTTCATGTCAACCTATGCAAGGCTGGGTACCCATGCTAGTATATATATATATATATATATATATATATATATATATATATAGTGTAAAATCTTATTGGAAATTCAAAAACGCACGTTTTCTTCTTTTTTTATAACCTTTGTTTATTTCCTGTATTTTTCCATTACATCTGTTTCGTTAGTGGGAAGGCAACTTATATATGTGCCCATAAAAATATCCCGTCCCCACCAACTTCTTTGGATGTGTTTCTATTAGATTTTTACAAGAAAGGTAAATTTTTACATGCTGAACATCGTATTCAGGTAAATAGACTTCCAAGGACAGTATAGATAGATATATTAATACGCGTTCACATACACCTTTCACGATAAAGATAGAACCCAGAATTAGATAAAATCGAGCAGTTGCATCGACAACGGACAACGGTTAGGTCGTCAGTATTGCACACTTCATGAGTGCGACGATCTGTGTTCGCGCCTATGTCGGAGCACGTCACTGATGAGATGCAATACATCGAAACCCACTTTGTGTCTGGCGTTGTCCGTTGTCGATGCAATTGATCGATTCTATCTAATTCTGGGTTCTATCTTTATCGTGAAAGGTGTATGTGAACGGGCATTTATATATATATATATATATATATATATATATATATATATATATATATATATATATATATCCCGCAAAATCCGATCCCGCATTTTGCTAATTCCTACCCTCTGATGAGAAGGAGAGTATTTCTTCGAAACTCCGCGGATTAAGGACTATCCATTTATCTAGTGTTTCCTTTTCAGATTAAATATGTTTTTAACTCATTTTAAAGTGTTTTTTAACATATTTTATTAACTGTTTGCTCATATATATATGTATATATAACCCCCCCCCACACACACACATATATATATATATATATATATATATATATATATATATATATATATATACGGCATAATCACGTCGTACGGCATAATCATGTTGACACACCGGTACTTGTAAGCTCCCCGAAGTTAAGCAACGTTGAGCCTGACTTGTACCAGATGGGTGAACCTTTGGGAATTATAGGCGCTGTATGTGCTTTCCGGTTATCTCAGCATTGTTTCCAGTCTTCCTGAACCTCAACTTTTCACTGGTATTAAAAAATGTCGACTTACGAGAGGTGTGGATGTAGACTGGCAAATCTTGCCACAAAAATGTCACGCGCAGGCAACCTTACAATGGATATCTACAGTCTGTCAATACCGAAGTAAGCCATTTATCTCTCTCTATCTCTCTCTCTCTCTCTCTCTCTCACTCTATCTATCTATCTATATATATATGTATATATAATTATTTATCATACATGTTTTTCTTTTTCTTTTCTTTCTGTTTTCTCATTTTCGCCCCCTCCTTTCACTTTCTCTCTCTATATAGTTTTCGTCTCTATTTATCTCTCTCATTCTGTCTACATATAGGGAGAGTGAGATATTTAGTATTTTAGTATTTGTGTACAGGATACCTATATCCATCTATCTGTCTATCTATCGATCTATCTATCCATATATACACTTGTGCCCGATATTATTCATACCCCTCGGATCTTTGAGATTTCTATAAGATTATTGCTCAAACCAGAAGGTAGACAATATTAAAGGGATTTCAAACAATAAATCAAGCATAAGCATTTAATTTAAACTCAACAAATAAATAAATTATGCAAGTTTGAAACATTATACAAAGAATAACAATAATGGCACTAGTTCAAAATTATTCATACCTCTCTTACTAATAGTCAATAGCATGCCCTTTATTCTTAATAACTGCCTGTAACCGTTTTGGATATTTATCAACAAGGTTTTTACAAGCATCAACACTGATTTTTGACCATTCTTCAATGCAGTAGTTCTCCAAATCCCTCAAATTTCTAGGTTTCCGCTTTTTAACCTCAGTTTTCAATATGTGCCAGAGGTTTTTGATAGGGTTCAGGTCGGGACTCTGGCTAGGCCATTCCAAAACATTAATTTGATTATCCTCAAACCATTTCTTGACTATTTTGGCAGTATGTTTTGGATCATTATCCTGTTGAAGGACCCAGTTTGGTCCTAAATGGAGCTTCTCCGCATCCTGTCTAATGTTTTTCTGGAGTATCTCCAAATATTGCTCCTTCTTCATGGTTCCATCTATCTTGACCAAACTACCTGGACCACTAGCCGAAAAGGAGCCCCAAAACATTAGGCTACCACCACCATGTTTCACCGTGGGTATGGTGTTCTTTGGGTTGTAAGCTTCTCCTTTCTTCCTCCAAACGTAAGAAGCATCCATATGGCCAAACAATTCAATTTTTGTTTCGTCAGTCCACAAAATACTTGAGAAAACGGACTCTGGAGAATTCACATGGTTCCTAGTAAACTTTAGACGTGCTGCAAGGTGTTTTCCGGTGTGCAATGGAGTCCTTCTTGGTCTTCTTCCTTTCAGACCATTTTCATGCAGAGTCCTTTGCAATGTTTGCCTTGATATTTTTATGCCAGAAGACTCCAGATTTTCTAAAATGTCCTTAGTAGTGGTGGTTGGATTTGCATTAACACTTCTTACAATATTCCTGGTGGCTCTAGCAGACAGTTTCCTTTTCCTTCCTCTACCAATCAAGTTGTTTGTTGTGTGGTGGCTCTGGAATTTTTTGATGATGCTGCTGTAGGGACCTCAAATTTCTTGGAAATTGACTTTTAACCTAAACCATCCTTATGTGAATTCGCAATTTTAGTCCTAAGATCATTACTAAGCTCTTTTTTCTTCCCCATTCTAATAATTTGTATTCTTTTATTGGTTTTCAGTTGATATCATTTTACTTTCTGAAAAATGCAAAAAAACGAAATGAAATTAATCAAAGGTTGTATAAAAGCATTCAAAATAAGAATCAAACAGGAAACAAACAGTCAGAAACTCGATTAATACTGAAAAAATAAGGGGGTATGATTATTTTTGAACATTGCAGATTTTATAAATAGCTGTATATTTCTTTTATTACAAGTATCCCGAGATTTTAAAATGACGAAAATGATCAGAAGAGGTTTATTAAGAATATGTATCAATATGGACGTAAACAATAAATTCTAACAAAGTTACACCTAATAAACTCAATTTTCAAGGGGGGGTATGAATAATATCGGGCACAACTGTATATATATATACATATATATATATATATATATATATATATATATATATATATATATATATATATACATAGGCACAGAGACAGCGCTAAACAGCGTGTTTATGTAGAGTATATTTTTGAATATGTCATTCTTTATCTTTTCCTATGATATCACGACTCAGCGTCCGTGGATAACTCTCAATACAGATATGGTCTTGTAAATGATATTGAAGGAGTATTAATTAAAAATCTCGATGGCGGACATATAGGCGAGAAAAAGTTATCATTTGTAAGTAATCATTTGAAAAAAATATAATTAGTGATATCCGCGAATTAAAACCTGTACAATATATCCGTGGACAACAGGACCAATTGATTATGCATGATCATAATTGCTATGGAATAAATAAATAGGAGATTAATAAAATTATTGGATTAATAACGAATTGAACGATATACGAAAAGAACCTTTTTTTACATAGGCATCATCACTCATGAAGGCCCATAGACAATTCGAGGATAAGGGTAAAAAGTGTACAGTAGTCACCTGGATAATATAGTAATGGTTTGTACAAATCTACCGATTTTCCATAAGTTCGGTAGATTTGTTATCTTCAAGAACTTACTTACGTTGAACTTGAAGACAAACACATAGTAGTAAGCTGGAAAGCAGGAAGACAGTTCTATAGACGCGCAGTTTTTTGGAATCTACGTTTAGTTTTAGGCAAAGAAAAAGCGTGGGGGAAATTATTGATAGTGTTTTCAGACAGACGAGTGTTTCTTGTGAAAGAATGGCGAGGGAGGACCATAGATTAGAACTTAGACGAGCACTTGCCATGAAAATACCGATAAAGCGAAGACAGACTAGCAACATCTCTTCTGTGAGAAAGAGGTTGCAGGGAAGAGAAAAGGGCATCCACTACGAGGCTACAAATTCTATTTCGAACTCTATCAAGTCAGGATAAGTCCTTCTTGCAGCTCCTGCCCAGATGTGGCAACAGTACTCTATCGTTGGGCGTACCTTGTGAAACAATGAGTTATTAAAACCTTTGTATGTGCACAAAGAATTATAGAAAGATAAATCCTGGCAGAAACCACCAACAATAACCTTTTTAATTAATAAGAGTATTTTACTATTTTTTTCTTGGAAAACTGATTTTTAAAAATGTTAGTATCAAGGGTAGTAATTTCAAGCGTTTCCATTTTGTCTATTGCACAATGCTCAAAAGAACGTAAAACACAAACTTCTCTATAACATAACTACAAATAACATGTCAAATCAGTTCTGAGCGATACATTATGATATTAAGTTATCTAGCGTGTTGTCTCCCAGTTAAAACATTAGACACCCGCTTTATTATATGGACTGAGATTAATAAAACGCCCTTCAATTTTATTCTTCTTTTTTATTATGCTAATATAGAAGGAAGGTTCTAGAAGTAATGTCTTCCACATTTTATTCCGCCTGAGTTTGATTGCAAATTGCATTGTTAAGATGACTTTATTTATGTATTTATGACATTAAAGTTTCATCTATTTCTGCAAATATTGACGGTGTTAAATTCTAAGAAGACAAATCCTGGAAGAAATCTGCGTCAGAATCAGCGACTTGTCATTGAATTCTTAGTAAACGGGAATTGTAAATGATGGTAACTATTAGAAAAAATAAATTCTGGAGCACATATGGTTGCTATTTTTATAGTACTCCTCCTGTCTTTGCAAATCTAAAACTTTTTGAGTTCAAATAGGAGACATTACATTAGAAAATAGCTGTTCTATGAAAACAGCTTTCTACTGACATGCATGGAGATCTATGGTATATCGCGGATAAAACTGCAACGAGAAGGGTAATGGATATGGAGTAAATCTGCAGCAGAAAATATCTCTTGTTTTAATGGTACCACTTCCATCTACTTAGCTCCTCACCTATTTAAGTAAACAAAAAATAGGAGTTCTTGCTTTTGGAAAGAACGTCGTATATTTTTTAATTAATTAATTAATTTTTACTTGAATTTCTAAATATTCCCCGGTAATAATATAATTTCTGTTGCAAATTACTCAATATGATCTCCCTCGTGAAAACGGAAGTGCGTCATAATTTTTCCTGCGATACTTTTTCTGGTTGATGTTTAATTTTGTTTTTTAGCTTTCTCTCTAAATGAATTAATTTTATTAATATGCGCGTTCGAGAATATTCCGTTTTCTCGGATTAAATTTCTTCCAAAACAAAATTCGTTTTAACTTCGATTCCAACCTTCATTTGATGGTGGAATGAATTTCAGTTATTTTTTTTCAAATCCTGTTTTCGTTTAGTTTAACCAATTTTTAATACGTTAATTTTCTTCAATTGGAAACAATGAATGTCGGGTGGATACTGAGACTGAAATAATTAAATGGATAAAAGAATTGAGAATTCCATTTTTATGATTTCTGAACTTACGCATTCATGAGTTGACGAATTGATTTATCTGTTGCAGATGTTGACGCTGTGAAATTCTAAGAAAATAAACCCCCGCCATGGACGTGCGTCACTAGCAGAGATACGCCATTGAAATCTTCCATGTAGAAAAATTGAACCGATCAGGATTCATCTGCGTTTGTATAAACAGTTACGAAGTTATGCCAGAGTTGTGGTGAATATGTATAAAAAATACCTGAAACAATGAAAACCGCTCGTTATTATTGTACCATTCACACCTTCGTAGCTCTTCAGCGTTTTAGTATTGAGTTTCAATGGCGTTTTAACTTTCCTACCACTCTCGTATAAGCACTTTTAAAATATAATATTATGTCGCCCGTTGTTGTCCGGTCGTAAAATATTCATAAATATTATATTTTTATTTTTAGAGATATTGAGATGTGCATTTGAGTATTACGTTTTCTTTCTAAATAATTCATTTCTTGCAAGTAAAGAAATACACAAGCCGAGATTGAAAAAAAAAAAAAAAACTAAAAACAGTCAGTCAAATCTGATGACCATTAGAACCGCTTGGCGCAGTCTTTAAAAAGTGATTACCTCCCTTCTTATTCTAAACATAAGTAATCTCTCATGTGGACGAATCACGCATGCGCCTTCATTAAACAGTAGCAAACTTAAAAATTCGATGACTCCCACGTACAAGGTTTTGGGATTTTGGTTACTTAGCAACACTTTTTTTCGGACAAACACCGATTGAAACGTTGTCCACATTTCTGAATACTTTATTTACAAGTTTGTAGATCAAATATTCCTTGAGTATGTAGTTTGGGATTATCCTAATAAACATTATCTCTTATACATATATATATATATATATATATATATATATATATATATATATATATATATATATATATATATATATATATAAAGCTGAACGTCTGTGTGTGTGTCTGGTCACGAATAGGCTCCTATATGGTTGACTATTATAGAATACTGATCAGATATAATGATAGAAGGAATAGGTATGTTTGATCTGGCAAAATGATGATTCATTAAAATTGAAAAATTAAAATAAAAAAAAACGTTTACAAGTGTTTTTGATATAGATGTACATAATAATATTTTGATAAGTATGTTTAAAACTTAATAGGGATGGTATAATAAAATTGTAGATTCTGCGTTTACGCCTGACCTCCATAGAATGGAAATAGGCATAAACTTTAATAAAGACTTTTTATATCTATCTGCGTAAGTATATTTTGATAATTATGTTCAGTTTGAAGAAATATGGTATAATAAAATCATCGGGTGTTCGTTCGCGCCTGACCTCCATAGAATGGAAATATGTCACAAAGTTTAACAAGGTTTTGTAATATAGATCGACAGAATATTGTGATAAATGTTGCACTGTGAACAGGTTTGGTATAATAAATTATGGGGCTATCTGTTTTATTTTTATTTTCATTACATTTTGCTTTGGTTTTGATACCCCCAAATTCTTTACACCCCTTCCTTTTCATAACCTATTATACTTTCATAAATCCGAGTCCATTTTGTGTAGGCTGTTTTTGAACCCAGTCTACGACGGGCACTTTTGCTAGTATATATATATATATATATATATATATATATATATATATATATATATATATAAATATATATATCTATATATATATATCCATATATATATATATATATATATATATATATATATATATATATATATATATATATATATGAAAAACTATTCATCAGCCACTTTTTGGCTTTTCTGATTAAAAGTCTATTGGTTAAACGAATACTGACAAAAAATAACAAAAAAAACGAATCAAGCAATCGTGTTATAATCGGATTTTTATATAGTTTGCGCATCTACATAGACTAATATTTGTAATATTAGTATTTTATAATTTTATTTAGTGAGAGTAGTAGTTACAGTAGTTCATGTATTTCTTATTCACAATACATTTGTAGTTTAGTCCCGAACAAAAACAAAAACGAATAATTTCTAACTCTAATCATAAGCTAGTTCTAAACTAATTCTAAACTAAACCTAAAACAACCTAAACTTAATCTAACTCAAACTTTGCCGGTGTTTGTCCATTTTAAAATTTGAAGAAGTATCACTTTTTTACATTTCTTAAATCGTGAAAGTATATAGCATCTCTATTTATTCTCTACTTATATAGAAAATGTACGATTAGTTCAAAGCTGACACCCTTAAATAATCTTCTCTTCTATTCTTTCTATCTTCTTCTATCTTCTCTTCTTTTCTCTTCTTCTCTATATAAATAAAACGAACTCATTTTTCCCCGTCTGATTTTGACATTAATAGGATTAAAAATCAAGATATTTCATGCAAATATAATATGCACAAACGGCAGAACAATATCTGAGGTGTGTTATAGGCTTATTATTTCTCAAATTCCTCGATAATCTTAGATTTCTATACTTTTTCTGCTGAGAAGTCACGGCCAAAATCGGTTAAGATCAATGGAAGTGGTAAAATATTTTCTCTCTAATAAATTCCTCCTCCCCCTGCCACCACTTAACACCGTTTGGGGATCGTTCACAAGGAACAGTTGAGAAAAGAACACCGGTTTGGCTTCATAGTTCTTTCATGTGAAGTTATTTAAAATCACTAAACTAAACTGCAGTGCTCTGTGGCGTAGTGGTTAGCGTGCTGGACAATTCACATTTTATTTTCACGTTCGCGCCGACCTACTGTAGTCTTTTTTTTTTTCCTCCCCCAAACAACTGGAATGGACTTTTCTTGGTGGCCGAACTGTAAACGTTGCAGATGTTTTTTTGTTTTTTTTCACACTTTATTTTCCTACTTTTACTGATGACTCCGGGTTTGATCCTTCCTACTTACCTACCATAACATTTTTTAAAACTCCCCCCCCGTCCCGGAAACAAACACTCGGGCAACGCCGGGTACCCCCGCTAGTAAATAAATATTACATTTAGGAAGCTTTATCCCACACTAACAAAAGAGCCCGGCGAATAAACTTTAAAACATGGTTTTTGCTAAGAACAAAATTAATGTTTTTGTTTAAAGCACAATTAAACCATAATACTTGCCACTTGTATTTTAAATTTTAATTCAAGTAATTAATCTATCATTTATATATATACATTAGTTCATGAAATCAACATTAGATGATCTACAATGCAATGCAAACTACAATGTATTGTGGATTAAGTATCTGCTGCGAGGTCTGCGATACTTGCACACATCGGGGCGGGTCAATAAAGGGAGCAAATAATCACTCGATTTGATTGAAAAATCGGAGTTTTCTTCGATATCAATTACAAGAAATAGTAGTTTAAATGTAACAACTTTCTATTGTTTCTTGATTTAAACAACAGGCAACTTCAGGTCTCTATTTTTATTACTGCTAATCTGAGTTTAACCAAGATTAGCAATTCTCTGAGTTTTATAGAAACATTTCTAATACGATATATTCTTTTGCAAGCGCCTTCGTTAAACAGTACAAAATAATTGTACGTGGGTGGTCACCAATTTTTACATGTTTGCTACTTTTTAACGAAGACGCATGCGTGAATCGTTCACATGGCAGATTTCTTATTTTCAGAATAAGTAGATTCGTAAACACCTTTTAAACAACGTGCCAAGTTGTCCTAATAGTTATTGTATTTGAATCACTGTATTTAGGTTTTGGTTTTGATCTCAGCAAGTGTATTTCTTCGGACACGAATGTCTCGATGATAATGAACGGTGTTTTTCTGGTAATATGTCGAATAAGTCTCCTAAAATTTTCAGATTTCTAGGTTGTTTTTTATCTGCAGTTGAACATTGAATTATGCTATCTTTCCCGTGCATCTTCTTTTTATGTATATAGTATTAATCATGCACCTGATTATTTTTTTTATTAGTTTTCCGGAATTATTTCTGATATTTTTGTGTTCGAGTTTAGACAAATCAGATCTTTCAAGTTAATTTTGTTTACTTCATCACTACTTCAATAAACTAAATGTGTAAGCTCGAACTGTTATGCATGTTTTTCGACAATAACCGCTGGGCGCCCAGCATTGCTCAGTCATATACTACACTCGAAAATGATATTGTAATTTTTTCAGGTTGCGTATGTATTATTATATAATCAATTTTTATTGTATATTATATATTACAAGAAATAATTGGTCCGTTCAACTGATTCACTACTACTACTACTACTACTACTACTACTAATAATAATAATAATAATAATAAAAATAATAATCCTGATTTCGCTTATGAGCGTCTCTCTGGAAAGGGATGGGATTCATTTCCAGAGGATTTCCCTTAATCCCGGCTTCAAACCAGGAGCTTCAAAGATCAAGGGTTTTCCTAAGGATGTTGGTGGTACTTATAATTGCAGAGGTTTGAATGCCACCTAAAACATCGGGTATTTTTAGTTTTTTTCAATTGTCCTTCCAGACGACTTGATACTACTCCTAGTGCACCAACTACGATTATTATTATTATTATTATTATTATTATTATTATTATTATTATTATTATTATTATTATTAATAATAATAATAATAATAATAATAATAATAAAAGGAATAATAATAATAATAATAATAATAATGATAATAATGATAATAATAATAATAATAATAATAATAATAATAATAATAATAATAATAATAATATAGAAAATGTTGTACATCAAATTCTGTCTGTGTTTGTTTACAATATCACGTCAGTTGATATTTAAAAATTCCGATCTAAAAATAGATTTTTTATCTATTAGTGATGAACACTGTTTTACAGGGGAATATTTTATGAAATACGTGACGTAAAATATTCATCTGCAAATTTTCTTTTTATCTTTCTCATAAGAAAGACTAATTTTAAGATCATTTCTTTTTTTTAGGTTTTGGATACATACAGGCTGGATTTTTTTGTACAAAACATCATTAAGAACACTGCCATAATATAAGTTACCTTCGTGTGAAATCAGCTCAGGCGTTTTGGAACTCATGCGGAAGAAACTCGCATATAGAAAGTGACTTTTATATAATAGTAGAGCTACATGCGAATAATCACTTTTCAAATTCCAGTAATTATGCAATATTTCAAGTAATACACTTATATTTTCATTCGTTCAGGGTTAAATATGCTAGATCCAACTTTTTCCATATCAGACGAAAACAAATTCTCGTTTATTGGTTCCCCGACAAAGAAGGGTGGACAGGTAAATTCACCCTTGTCCGTTCGTCCGTTCGTTCGTCTGTCTGTCAGCACTTTTCTCAATAACCAAGCTTGGAATTTTTTTAAATTTTGCACAAACATTAAACATGGTATGAGTAAAATAAAGTAAGAAAACCGATTTTCTTGGAGAACTTGTTGCCACACCTGCGATGCCTTTCTGTTTAAAATGGATAACAATGACACTTTTGTGCTTATTAAAAAAAAATTGATGCCTTGGATTTTTATAAAACTTTCTGAAAAGTTGTAACTACCTGATTACTATATAAGTTTGTGTGTCCATACTTCGCGATAACTCTTGGGTGTGCTCCAGAGGTTCTTTTAGGGCTAATAAAAACACTTCATTTTTATGATTATTTTACCATATTTGTCCAAAATTTTCTCTGTATGTATATTCAGCAGTTCTGCATGGTGCTGAACTCAAATTTAAATATATTAAGGCCTTGCGAACTTTTGGGGAAAATGGGGGGGGTAAGTGATGGACTTAATCATTTCTTTTTTGCATGGTGCAGAATTCAAATTTACATATATTAAGGCCTAAAACTACACCGTTTGTAAATTTTCACCAGGATTTGTCGTCCTCTGGGGACTTTTGGGGCAAAATGAAACAGGGAAATGCTAAACTTGGCCATATTTAATGCTTCGTTCATTGTGCACTTACGGGGGACCATGTATGCCTCACTTGTTGCAAATTGTTATCAGACAATGTTTTTTACACTATTAGTAGCGATATCACTTTTTCGTTTAAAATGTCTAGCCTTTAATAATTTAATTTGATACAATTTAATTAATTTAAACTCTTTTCAAATACTAAACCAATCATTGTTTGCCATGATTTTGCCAGAAATGTCTACATTGTTTTACATCTGTGCACATCTTTCGGTCATTACTTCTTACTTGGAAAGTGACAATGTAAGAAGACGAGGTTCCGAATAAACAATGATCAAGCAAAAATTATATACACTTGTCAAAGAGTTTTCCACCGACGTGCCAAGATACGATTAAAAATAAAACAAACAAAAAAAAATGAAAAAAAAAGAAAAAAGTCGCACCGTAGTCGTTATCTTCTCATTAGAAGAAAATCAGAATTATCTTTCTTTGTTTCCGTTGAACAAGATTGATATTGCTTATCATCTCATCTTCGTCTAAACATTCAACGTGGACATTTTCTAACTGCTTGTTTTTCATGAGAGGCGTATTTTGCTATATTCCTCCTAATAGATTTGAGCTGAATGATTAATATTTACATTTTGTTGATAAGATTTGTCCGCAAAATTGTTTTTTTCCTTGCTTGGATATCTTTAAAATACTTAATAAAACATTAAAGTTAACGCAACATAATTACAAAAAATAATTTCGGTTTTTGGAAGCAATCTCTATGATAAAGTACTATTACAAGAGTTTCACAAACGGCGTATAACTTTAATATGAATTTACTTTGAAATATGAATTTGCTTTGAAAAGAAGGTTTTACATCGAAGTATCAATAAATACATAAACACTATAGAACAGACAATTAACGATAAAAACACGAAGTATAAAAAATACATTGTTTATTGCTTATGATTTATCATCTCGTCTACTATCCGAGTATTCACTTCAATCCATTTCTTAAATCATTGTTGATTTCGATATACACAGTTTTTCAAACACTAAACTCATCTAGACACACTTCTTCATAATCTCACAAAAAAATTGTGAATCTTTCTGATCTTATTAAAGTAATGGTGATCATATAACAAAATAAATGACAAAAAATTCTGTTGTGAAATTTCCAATTACAGCGAACTTATACCAGATTTGATTATTCTGTTCAAAATATTTTCAAGGTGATATCCCAATTACTTGTGTTACGTTGTGTGTTCTATAACGATGTCATGTTGAATAGTGGTGTTTAACTTATTCTGTATATTCATGTACGTGTATATGCGTGTATGTATTTCCGTCGTATCAGTTAGTTGATCGTCTAGTGTGCATGTTCTAAAATTTATGCAACAGTTCTAACAAGAAAAGTTTCACGTGGACGTATCAAAACAGTTGTAGACAAACAGTTATTTTTAACAAATGTAAATAACACACCCCATACCTGAATTATTTACGAACATTTATTTTCATGACTCGGCCGGCATCTTCAAAGATTACACGTTTTTACATCTTGGCTGCCTGAGATGACCCCGCTCCCCGCATCATGGAGAGACCAACTCCCCTTTTTGAGTCGTCCGTTCTCGCTGACGACAGACTAGAATTTACCCAACACTAAATCTCATCACGTGCCTAATTACGTGTCTCAGACCAACAGCTGGTGTAACCCAATCTATTTATTTCTTTATGCAAACCAAAAACCATGTTTGCATCTATTTTCTTTTTTCACATTCTTTTTGCGATATTATTGCATTATATGTCAATCATTTTCTCATAATTTAAAATTACTTGTTTGCGGCAAATTTAAATGCGACATTTGTTTTCGGTATACCTAAAAAACTAAAGAAATCGTCATGCTAAAGGTTATTGTTAAGGTGAAAAGTCAATAACAATTTACCAAAACGGCTTTCAGACTAGCCCCCTCATGACCATGTAGTCAGAAAATGGGTGCTCATTTTACATTAAATTTATATAGAAAAGTGATCACCAACTTTTGAAAAAAGTAATTTCCTCATATCATTAAACCTAATTATTTGCGCCACTTTTGACGTATATATTCGTTTTTAGCACCACGGAAAACCTATAAAGTCGTCATTGTAAAGAAGTTTTAAGAGTTGGAAAAATTCTAGACAGTGCCAATTTTTTTTTTTTTTATAAAATTATTATATTTTCTTCAATGACGACTTTTAATTTTCGAGGGTGCTGAAAACCGATATATATATATATATATATATATATATATACATATATATATGCATATACATATATATATATATATATATATATATATATATATATATATATATAAGCGAAAATGTGTGTATGTATGTATATATGTGTGTTTGTGTGTTTGTATGTTTCGCAAAAACTTTCCACATGTGTCACGGATTTTCGCCAGATTGGTATAATTTTAATTTAATTGTTTATTTTTCTAATCATAATAATTGATCCAGCGACCCGTCATCGCTCGAATGAATAATAATAATAATAATAATAATAATAATAATAATAATAATAATAACGTTTTCACCCTTGGCCCTTTTTGTCACAATTAGCACAGATACTACGCAATGATCACAGCCCAAGGGGTCACAACATTACCCTTGTTCGTCTTAGTCTATAATTTTGGGTTCTTGGGACAACTTTTGTTTATCTTGGCTGCTATGGTCACGTTTCATTCAATGGAACCGTCAACCGAAATCAGGCGTGTATTTTTTTATTCGTGAATATTTCTGTCAAACTCGGGAATATTTCTGTTTAACTCGGGAACCTCTCTGCAAACCTCAAGGATTTGCACGAAATGTAGAATAAAAACAAATATTAATCCGAAGGAGTAAACCTTTCTCGTTTTGTTACCCATAAAGTTGTATTCGTGATCATCGTGCATCCATTTATATTAAAGATATAATTTTAACAGGTATGATTTTGTTCCCAAATTGAAAAAAAACTATGGAACATGTTCTATTTACTTAATTTGATAATCCATGCGGATGTCGAAAAAATCGAATACATACCAATGGAATTATATTTATTTATTAAGAAAATGCTAATATTTAACAATCTAATTTTATGGTATATTTTTTTAACTTTTTGCATTGTGGTGATTATTTTTATTTGCCTGCATTTCGTTTGCTGCATGCTAATATATGAAATTAGAAGAGACAAAATTCACAGCATACTCACCGTGGCCCATGAAATCGATGATAAAAAGGCTTGCGAATTATGACGATCATACTTTTTCCTCTGAGCCTCACAGTTTTCATGAACGCGTGGTGCCATTTTAACATGGTGTTGTTAATACGTGCCGAAAAATAACATCTAAATATATGTTACACACGAGAGTGTTTATCTAGTTTGCATGTAGAAATATCAATGCACTATTTAACAAACTGTCGGTTATATTTAAACAAAGTCACGTGACAAATTACTCTATGCCATGGCTCAATTTTCTACTTGAATATGAATCAAATGGGTTTTCAATAGGAGTATGTCCGTTCCATTTCGAGAGGTACCGCTCTAACAACATTTTCCTGCATTTGTATATATATATATATATATATATATATATATATATATATATATATATGTTTGTGCGTGTGTGTAACAGATGGCTATGAATGGGGGTCTACATGCTTCAATGACATGAAAAATACAGCATAAAACATATTCAAAGTTCATCAAACTAGTAAAAGAAAAAAGTATCGTTCACTCTCTTAGCCATATACCCCAGCAACTCTTGTACAATTAATGGAGTTATATATATGTTATTGGTTGGACTAAAAAGTCATCTCCGACACACATAGGGTTAAGCAAACAAATTTTTAAGAGCCTCATACGTAGAAATTAACAGAGAAGTTCATAATAACACACACACCTCCGCACACACTCCATATACACACACAAAAACACACACACCACATACACACATGTATATTGATATAAAGTAAGTTATAAAAATATATATGGCTATTAAGCTACACAGACTATTCCTAGATCTACCTATGTATTGAGCACTGTTGAAGTAAATATATAAAATTTGCGCATTAAATTATACTTTCGTATTTTAATTTATGTGGTTAAATTAAGTAATCATACACACACACACATATATATATACATATATATATATATATATATATATATATATATATATATATATATATGACGAGAGAGATGCCAATGATTAATAGACAAATATTCCAAAAATTATGCAATCTTTCTAAATTAGATGAAAAAATACTTTATTCGACGCAGACCAATTTTACTAAGTTTTAGTTATGAATCAGCTAACGTATTTCTATTAACACATTTCAATGAACTAATCCAGCATATACGGCGTGTAAAATGTTGAAAAAAATAAAAGCAATTAAATAGCAATAATGTTAAAAAAAGAACATAAGGTGTTATGTAGATTGCGAAACTTGCTTTCACTCAGGCTGCATCGCAATGCATCTAATGTAGCAACAATTAATAGTAGCGATTATTTCGAAAATGTAAGCATTTGTTATAATGCTGTTTACGAAAGGAACGCCCACATAAAATCAACGCGAAAGATATAATAGATTTACCTATATTTGTCTCGTCTTTCTTCTGTTTGTCGGCAATGATTATTCCCAATCATAACTATCTTCATCAATATCATTTCTGTCCTCCTCCTCATCGTCATCATAATGCTGACATGCACTTGGTGTCTGTAACGTAGTATACACATTTACACACGAGACGCACACATTGTATCAAAAGAAAACAAAGACAAAAGAATAACTTCAACTCACTTTTTGGGGTGAAACAGCAACATTTATTTTTTCATGAGTTCTTGTTAAGGCTGCAACGTCTTTAACGTTCTCGTCCTCTCTAAGGTGATTTCTCGTTTTTTTTTCCATAATCTTTCTTCTAAAAAATGCATTTCGTATTGAGTATCCATTTGCTTACGCGCGTCCGTACTCTGTCACAAGTTTCTTTAAAATGTAATTAAAAAAAAAAAACACTCTGCTTAAATGTTTATTTATTCTCACTCCTCGAATTAATTCTTATCACTTCCGCCATTTTTTCCTTGCATTCCACATATGTTACAGTAAAATCAATATATATATATATATATACATATATATATATATATATATATATATATATATATATATATATATATATAAAGCAATAAGAAATTGGTTCTATTTATATATCGAGCACTTTGAAATAAATACTGAACAATTTACGCATAAATTGATCTGGCCATATATTAATTTACGTGATTAAATGATGTAATTATACATACATACATACATATATATATATACACATATATACATGTATATATATATATACATATATATATATATAGATAACTACTTCATTTACTTACATAAATTTAATATACGGAAGTATAGATTTATGCGTAAACTGTAAGTATTTATTCAAAAGTGCTCAATACGTAGGTAGAACTAGTTAGTAATTTATAAAATATATATGGCGATTAAGCTACACTGAATATTCTGCGTTTCATCCACTGTAGGATTCGTCAGGCTTATGCGCGAATTCTGTGGTTGCTTCTTGTTTTTAGATATTTTGAGGATTTCTAGTTAGCCAATCAGCTTTCTAGTATCCACCGCGCCCCTTCCTATCAGCCAATGGGCATGCATTTTATCGAACAAAGGATCTGTTTTAGAACTAGGTTAGTGGTTTTAGGTAGATCTTTTCCCTGCCTTTTTTATTTTTATAAATAAATTATATATATATATACATATATACACACATATATATATATATATATATATATATATATATATATATATATATATAATTTTAAGAACTGTCATGCATTGTTTAATTGCCGTAAAACCATTGAATTTTCCTTATACGCTTATCATTTAATCTTCCTCTGAGGTTAGCAGATTGAAGATTTTATTGAAGACTCACGTTATTCAAATGTCGGATCATTTTCACATCATTTAACTGTATGCAACGCAGGTGTTCGACTCACATTAGCCAGAGTTCATTTTCTTACACAACCACACTAGAGTATCCATTCCCATTAATCTATCGAGGGTGTGTATTGCTGTTTAGGAAGGACAACATAATTTATTTATTTCTGGCTTTTGCTCTTAAGATATTTCGATAAACATTCACATGAAGTTTGTTTACATCCTTATTCTATCGTGAATATTGCTATTACCGCTAGCCACTCTTCATATCCGCCGAATGAAATCTCTATGAAATAAAGACTAATCAAATATGAATGAGCAAAAGTGATGCACAGAGAAATAATTTAGCGAGATAGATGAAAAATAAA
>NC_136506.1:99115133-99182633 GCF_053919585.1 Euprymna scolopes
ATGCCTTTTTGTTGTAAGTGTCGTCTAATGGTTATTGGACTGCAATCAGCATCTGTAACCGCCTTAATTTGACTAGGAGAAAGTCATCTATCATTTATAACAACCCGTCTGATTCTCCTTTTCAATGCAGGGACATTTTAGGGGGCCTTCTAAAGGATTTTCCATTCTATAATTGTAAGTTTTCTGTAGAAAGGGTCAAATAACAGTTTTACTGCAATTGATCTTAGCTGCTATTGTTCGCTGAGACAAACCTTGCTTATGGAATCCCAGAATTTGGAGTTTTATTGCTTTAGGTATGGTAACACCTTTAGCGTGATTGCTAATATAAAACTGAACTAAAACATAAGAATCACCAGAAATCTTACAATTTATACTCTTGGTCCTATTATTTTTTATCATGTGTAAATAGCGTAATTTAATAAACATGCAAATTAAAAATAAATTGGGAATGTACCTGTTTGTTTCTATAACCTTTTGGATTTTAGTATTAGTACGCTTAAGTAGGAAGAGTTTAAAATCTATCGTTAAAGACGGGTTCCTTTTTAAAGATTTTTAATTGGTATTAAATTTTGGATCAGTAGTATATATATATATATATATATATATATATATATATATATATATATATATATATATATATATATATATATATATATATAAGCACCCCTGCATTGCCTGTTCGTAAAATACTAAAGTATGTAATTTTGATTAATTATTTTTTGATGGTTAACTATGATGGTTAACTATGATGAAATGTTTGCTGGAACCCTAAAAATAAAATGTGAACAAATAGATATTACGTTACGCACGTTTATTCGTAATGCAGTCAGCATTCACCCGGATAAATTCCATTCTTTTTTACTTTCCTACTTTTGCACAGATATTCCCCGGCTAAACCCCCAATATGAAGTCCAGCCTGGGCTCTAATCCTCTATATATTAAGTTTCATATCTGTAGACAAAAAACTGACGGAGGTGTTTTGTGAGAAAATTTGTTTAAACGAATATATATATACGCATACATAAATATATATAGAAAGAGGTTTATGGTTACTATAACGTTTCTACGCAAATATTACGCAAGTATAAATAATGAAGAATATTTGCATGAATATAATTACACGTAATAGTTAATTAAAGATGATCATCCCATGAGAAAACGGAAAAAAACTAATAGGGAATTAATTAAAATTAATGTTTAAATGAATATGCAAATTAGCTAGATTTTTTTTCAGATGAATTAAATTCCACGGCCCATGTTTAACAAAATACAGAAAGGGGGTTTAATATAAATATCAATGCACAAACATGTATATAGGATTATGCACGTATACATATATATATATATGCATATATATACATATATATTATTTGCATAAGCTTATGTGCATGATTGAGAACTGCGCTCCATTGTCAGTTATTTTTGTTGGTATATGTGTAAAAAGGCATACCATATTCGTTACTTCTAGCAAGCTACACTTGTTTTAAAGGTTTATAACAAGTTAGAGTTCTCCTGATAGAAACATTTTAGGTGGAACTTTGCATTTAAACTTTTTCACTGAGAATTGTCAGATTCACGTTTCAGATAAGAACATTGATATTCCTGTTTTAGTGAAACTTTATCTTTGCTTTAATATAAATGGACATTTGTTTGTGTTTTGTGTATTTGTGTCTCTGTCTGAGTGTTTGTTCCACATAGACTCGAAAATAGCTCGGTCGAATTATATGAAATTTTACACGAAGGTACTTTATGTGCCTGGCACTCTTCTTTTGTTTTGTGGCGAAATACTTTCGAAACATTTCGATAATCGATAATCGAAATAATCCAATAAAAGAAGGAAATTTTGATCAACATCTTACACAGACAAATATCGCAAGTACATTTCAGAAGTGTAATTACCACTCAAACTGAAACCAACATTAGGTTATTTTATATAACAGGAGCGGATTCGAGATGTATGTTTCCGTTTGAAGCACAGTTTTACAGTGATGTTTGACTTTGATATTTTTAACTTAAATCTCCACAATTATAATCGAACTATAACTAATGTCAAGCCTAAAAATCAATAGTAAGTTCTTTGATATGGCAAGAACGCGTTCAAAACTTATATTTATTTTTAGAACATTATGGAAGCATGATACCTGCCCTTTGTATTTTAAACTTTACTGCTCGTTATTATATACACACATATTTCATGCAATAACAATAGGTTATTTCTAGTGCAACTTAGGCTATAATATATTGTGAACTTAATCACTGCCACATGCATTGGAAGCTTCCCCCAGGCGTATGGTCCCTAATTAGACCAGGTAATGAATCGATTTGATTGAAAATAGGCTATTTCCTTGATTTCGAGGACAATAAAAATATGGAGAGGTGAAGCATTCGTTATTCATCATTCAGTATCAGCATTGATCGGAACACCTAGCAAGTAAAATAAAAAGGTACGAATCGTATTTAATATTGAATTATAATACAGGGTGTCCCAAAAGAAGCTGATGGTAAAAAATATCATAACTTTCTTAAGGTTTCATATTTTTATTTTATTTTTTCAGATCATCGAGAGTAACCCAAGGTCATCCTGACTCGTTACACCAATGAGGAGCTGATATTTATCGTAAAGTCGTATTTTCAGTTGAATGAGTTAATATCAGAATCTCAAAGAGAATTTCGACGAAATGCAATAAAAGCAATGATTGCTCGATTTCATAAGCATAAGTTCAAAAGAGAGTCGCCAACCTGATAGGTCCTGAACTGTCATCTAGGCTTCAGCCTCTGTCCCATCGACGAGATGTTGCATCCCTCTGCCTGTTCTACAAATACTTTAATGGTGAATGCTCTGACGAACTGCAAACACTTGTACCTCCCCGACGCAACTACCCCCGTCAACCCCGACAAGCTACTAAGTCTCATAACTTTACAGTAGAGATCCCTAGGGGCAAGAAAGCCTTTTACTCCAATAGTTTCTTCCCCAGAACTGCGGGTTTTTGGAACTCCCTTCCGTGATTCTGCTTTCCCAACTGCAATGATATGCAGAAGTTCAAGTGTAATGTTAACAACCATCTTTCTACTCATCTCCCTTCATAATGACCCCGCTAATTAAGTCCCTGATTGTAGACCCCTGCTTCAAAGTGGCACTGTGCCTTGTTTGGGGTGAAAATTTAATTAAAAAAAAAAAGCAAGGGTCCCTAAATCTGGTAGATCCCGCACGGCAAGACGTGATGAGAATGGTCAGAGATTAGTAGAGAGTGTGGCCGAGGATCCATGCACATCAGTAAGAAGGAGATCAAGTCAAATTGGGATCTCTCGATCATCTCTTCGGAAAATGCTTCATGAAGAGTGCAACTTTCCATATGAAATTCAATTGGTACAAGAGCTTCAACCAATGACAATGGGCAATGCCTTGCAAAGAGCAAAAGAGTGTGAAAATAAAAATGGTGGACATTTGAGTTACATCATTTTTCATAACTAAAATTAGACCTTGTGAAAAGCATACCCTAGATGAAACTGTGTTAATACAATTATAGTAAGTAAATTATGATATTAGTATCAGTAGATTATGATATCATACTATATTGCAAAACATCACGGATGGGGCTCATCTACCTACATATGAAAATTGGAAAGCATACCTTGAATATTGAGGAAGTTTATCAAATTTTAAATCCATCAGCTTCTTTTGGGACACCCTGTATAATATATGATCAAAACTCTCATATAAATTATGGTCATCTATTTCCCATCATGACTCTCGTTATTGTGGCTACGGAAAACGTTACAGTTAAGTATAAATAAATGGAATTTTATTGTTAATATTTTTCATGACACATGTTCCATGCATAACAGTCGACAAGTGCAAGTCGATAGTTTAGAACCAAACTTTTATTTTATTACATACAAGCGGGGAGTACCCGGCGTTGCACGGGGTTTTAAAGGCGTGTAAGCGAAGTAATAACCCTGTTAAAATATAATGAAAACTATTTAAAGAATCATGAAAAAGCAAAAAACAATTATAAAAATGAACATAATGCAATGTGAACGGTCCGGGGTTGCCCGGGTGTTTGAAAAATACCCAAAAAGTTCGAGGGGGTGATCGAAGTCTAATCAATCAGGCGGAAGCGCCCCCCAAAAAACGTGATGAATTAACCCAAAAGTGAATTAGGTCAAATATCAATTCCCCAGTGAAAACCGACAGTAAGAAGCGGTTAGTCTCGCAGGTTGCGTTTTACACTTACAAAAAAACAAAACAAATAGAAATAATATTAATAATCGCGTTTCTTTTTATATATTTCTATTTTTATTTTATTATGGGATCAAACAGAAAGCATAAATCAGGGGAAAACAGATTAAAGAAAAAAACAGAATAAATAACCTTGTACGATTCCAAACCGGTGATTTCTCGTACTGTTCCTTGTGAATGCACCCGCTGAGTTGTAAATGGGGAGCAGGGAAGAGAGGAATCTGATAGAGAGAAAAGATGTTGCAACTTTCATTGAATTTGACCGATTTTGGCAGTTGACACTCACCGGAAAAAATAAATGAATGTACCATCGTTGAAGAACTGTAAAGGCAATATACCTATAGCAAATCTCAGATAATATTCTACAGTTTGTACGCATTACATTTACATATAACGTCATGTTTATTTTAATCCTATTAAGGTCAAAGTCGGAGGGGAAAATGAGTTAATTTTATTTATATAGAGAAGAGATTATGTTTTGAAGTATCAATTTCATGTACTTTACTCTTGACATTGCCTATCTCAACTTGCATTCCTGTTACGTCGTTATTTTTTTTTATATTAAGCACCGTTAATCGGTATTAACTTATGAGTGGATAAGTTTTTACACTTTTTTGCCTTTTTTTTTTCATAAATCGGCGCGTTATCACTTTTTCGTCAGTAAATATCCATAAATAGGGGAATACTTCTAGAGCTTAGACTTCATTTGTTTAATATATATATATATATATATATATATATATATATATATATATATATATATATACATACATACATACATATATATATATGTTCAGAATGTGAGAGATTATATATAATACATTCCACAGCTAAACAACGTCGCAGCCCACAAGAGCCACGACAGTCAACGAACCGGAAGATCAAAACTTTAGTTTCGCCCTCATTTGGGCTTATCAGTTAGACACATCCAAACTCAGGATTCGAAACCCGACCCTCTTGCATGCGAGGCAAGCACAAGGATGTGTCTAACTAATGAGCCCAAAGGAGGCTAAACGCGAATCTCGAATCTTGGGCTTCCGGTTCATTTATTCTCATGGCTCCCGTGGGCTGCGACGTTGTTTGACTGTGGAATTTGTTTATATATATATATATATATATTAAATACCCGACACAGTGTTTCATGGTAAACAACTGATGATCCCTTGAAAAATAAAAAAAAAATGGTATTATAGTAAATTCGAGAGAGTTGATGCAGTGATTGCAGGTGATTAAATGACTTACTGACTAGATGTTTTTTTTTTTTTTAACGAATGATAAAAAGTAATTTTTTGTATGGTTTCAAATGTTAAAAACTTCAAAGACTATATATATATATATATATATATATATATATATATATATATATATATATATATATCTGTGTGTTCGTCAAAGATTCTGCTCGCATGGCAAAGGATCTGTTAGTATAGTAAATTCGAATATTTTCCAGTATATATTTCTAATGGTGTTTTCTTGTTTTCATAAAATTGCAGGAAAAGTTTATATCTAATTGTCAAATATCCGTATATATAGAAAACATATTTTGCTTATAAGGTCATCTGGCGACAATATTCAAGAGGCAACAAAAATAATTATCAGATGTAGATAAAAGGTAATTTTAATTAAAACCGTAAACCTTGCATCCAGTCTGTGTGCATTAGGGAACAATTTTGACATGAGTTTCTCGTTCCGGCGGTATGCAAAAACAATATAAAGCAATTGACGGGTGTACTAAAGCTTTATTCAAACAAAAAACTGGATACTAGACAGTTCATGAGAAGAAACATGATCGATTCCACAAATTATGAGTTAAAAGTTGTATGATTAAAAGCTCATTTTCGCAAAAATGTATACATCAGTGAAATCAACTTGCTCTTTGGTAAGATTTATTTACAATAACCGAATAAAAGATCCTTGGAATATGGCTATAATGAAAATGCTATACTAGATGGGCGGTTCAGCTTGCGAGAAATTATTATATAACAACAACCAAGATACCGAGTTTTTTTGTGAATTTGGCAATGAGAAAAATAAACACGACGTATTCCGGTGCGTTCACCCTCTCTGGCAACCAACAATCTATTACTATCGATGACAAATATATATATATATATATATATATATATATATATATATATATATATATATATATATATATATATATATATATATATATACATATATATATATATACATATATATATATATATATATATATATATATATCTTTTTATATTTTTAGATATCAATGTGTCCTTTTATGTACTTGCCGAGGGGCTTCAAACATTTTTTTTAATAATTCCACGTTTTCAATGTAGGGAAAAGTGTTGTGCCATGGTACAATAGTTACAAGAAGAAAATCAAGTCGAGGTTGGTTTAAGGAACAAATGTATTTAACATTACAGATACAAAGGTAGAATACGGGTATAACTGACTTGCACTCAGGAAGTCAGTGGTAGAACTGTCGCTTTTTCCATCAGTATCGTTATTACTGGCACTATATATAATGAGAACCGGTGTAATTTCCCTTGTGTTCGAAAGGTCGGTGTAACAAAAAGTATATATTGACAAACCCACACCGAGCGCTAGATCTGTGAGATAAAGTGCAATAGCTATATATACTCATTCGCGTCTTAATCATAATCTTCCTTCGTTTGAAAGTAACAATCCTATCTCTGATTCTAAATTTTCGTAGGATCTTTCTTTTGTCAGGAAAAAAAAACTTAATGCCCCTAAAGTGATTTCATTCCGATGATTTTTTTCACGTTCAATATTTCTTTCACTTCACTTACACGTCATTTATATTGGATATTTTATTCTCAATTATATGTTCATTATTTCCCTCTCAGCAGTAAAATCTAGCCCAGCGAGAACTAGCTGCTTTCGCAAGCACTCTATTAGATTAACTTCTAGAGCATTATTTGTTGTGAGTTTATTCAGCAATGTTTAACATAGCGTCTATGGCACGCCTGTGAGAAAATCAATAGCTTACTGACGGAAATTTTAGCAGCAGAAGTCTTGGCACATATACAACTTAAGTAAATGTGCACGCGCCTGCATCACGGGAAAGTTGAGAAAAAGAACAGATAAGAGGACAGCATGTGGTCAAGTAAATAGAGAAACAAGATGGACGTGTGAAGTCGAGGGCGAGAAAGAGTTGACTATGCCCGGCGTCAAGTGACGGGGACAGAGACTTTTAAAAAGCACATGTCATATGGCAGATCGTGGTAAAATACATGGGTATGCAAAAGGATTTTGGAAAGATAATGAACTTCTTTATTGTTGGAAGAACGTCGTTTTTGACGTTTAACTTCAAGTAAAAAAAAAACGACATTATTTTGCACTGATCTTATATTTGCACTTAAAATTCGACTTTTTCATTCTTTTTTTCATTTGTTCCTATGATAGTCCCACATAACGATCGGGCTCGAGTAGTTAATAGGTAACGGCAGAGTATGAGCGTAACGGCCACCTTATGTAACACATGTTACAAAAAATCAGTAGTGAGATATCTTTTGTAGCGGTAGAAGGATCCTACCATTTTTCCAGCGTCTCTGGCAACATATTTGATATATGTGCTCCATTTAAGATCAGGAATAAAGGTCAAACCCAGAAGCTTGTCAAAACATGGAGCCTCCCCAAGACGAGAGCCATCCATTTCAATTGATGCCAGATGGGGATCAGAGCATTGATGATGTAAATATGAGTTTGGTTTTGGATGTTACATTTCTCTTCTTGATTAGTTGTACCTTCATGCAAAATTTCAGAAAAAATGTAATGCGTAGTTATTGAGAATTTTGGAAACGAACGGACGAACGGACAAGGGTAGATTCTAAGGTTTAATATGAATAAGCTTAAATTTTTTTATTATCAATAATTTAAGAATTTACCAAATCGAATTCTGCACCCCCAACCTTTCTTCAAATCTTGGAAATATAGCCATTCATTTCCTTCCTGGAAATATAGCCATTCATTTCCTTCCTGGAAATATAGCCACTCATTTCCTCCTTTGAAATATAGCCATTATTTCCTTCTTGGAAATATAGCCATTAATTTCCTTCTTTGAAATATAGCCAGTGCGAGACGCTAAGAAAGAATACTATGTTATTTGCATGCGTAAAAATCTAGGATCTGTCATTGAATTCCTGGTAAAATGCATTTAGAATAAATGTAAGTAGAGAAAAAAATGATTCACAAAGGTTCGTAGGCTTTCATGATAGTACTCCCGTCTACGTAGCTGTTCCACTTTTGGGTCAAAAACAGAAAGTATTGCTTTTTAAACTACATAAGCCCTCGATCCAAGATAACAGTCTAGTATCTGTTCTGATGCTCCACTTTATCTTTTCTCTTCTCGGTTAATGGAGGAAAATCCTTCATGACGGAGACAATTTTTTGTTCTTATCTAGAGAAGCCATTTTTAGGGAACTGGATTTTTCCCACATAAAAGACGACCTTATGTCTAACGTTTACTTCGTGGAAAAACAAGAAAATAGAGGCATAAGGGTACGTTTTCTCTGCTCTACGCAGTTATTCCGAACAAAAAACGTAAGTTATATAAAAGAATTTATTTGATAGGCAAGAAAAGCCTTAAAGGTGTATTCGTGCATATAAGCACAGTTTCGAAATTTCTACCGAGTTCCATCTTAGATGACAATCAAGTTCATTAAGAAGCCATTCAGAATAATTTCGATATAATGACATCAACAATTGCGCAAAGAATATTACGAAAACATAGAATAAAAGAAAATGTGTCGCAGGATCGATCAAATTCAATTTCTCATTACAGTGCTCGCTATTAACCCGGCGGCGTAACTGTGTGCCTTGGAGATAGCTCACTCTCGTCGGTCTTCAAGTTCGCTGTGATAAAAAGCGAACATTTGAATTCTCTGTAGTAATATCTTCTACTGTTTACACGTGTTTCTCGTCTCTACGTGACTTGAATATTATATGATTTGCTGTTTACATATAGTAAACTTGTTATGAAGATCGAACATGTATCAGTGTTAAGTACTAAAAGTCATTCAGTTAAATAAAAAAAGCTACAAACTGTTTATATAATTAAATAAAACTCAGTTATATTTATATTTTGATGACAAAGTATATATATATATATGTATATACATATATATATATGTATATATATGAACAAATGATTAATAAAACATGTTAAAAGACATCTTGAAAAAGAGTTAAAAACATATTTAATTTTAAAAAAAGAAAGCACAAGATAAGTGGATAGTCCTTAATCCGCGGAGTTTCAAAGAAATACTCTCCTTCTCATCAGAGGGCAGGAATAAGCAAAATGCAGGATCCGATTTTGCATATGAAAGTATTTAATGAAACTACACGTTAGTCACAGATCGTACCTGGTTAAAAAAGGGTGAGGTAAGGGGAATAGGTAAAAGAAAAATGATAAAAAGATTTCACATTAATGGATAGTCCGGTGAAGGGTGAAAAATCCAAGAATGGTAAAATCCGAAACGGTCGAATTTAAAATTTCCAATCCAATCGGTAAGTTCCAAATGGTCCAAAATGATCCAAAAGGCAGAGTTCCTTGGAAAAAAACGCTAATGGAATAAATTCCAAATCATTAAAAGAAAAAGCACTGGAGAGAATATTTAAAACACGTCAGTCAAGGCTGGAGGAATCAAGTAAATTAAGGTTTAAAAAAGAAACAAAAAAACGAAAAGCGGTGAAAGTTTAAATTTGAAAAGCAAGGTCAAACTGACCCAGACAAAAAGCGCGAAAGTTAGCGTTAATAATTAGGTCAACTTAGATATGCACGTGAAAGTCCCAGAATTAAATTAAGAAAACTGGTCAGAAGAACAAATAAATGGCTAAGTTTATGAAATGGAGCGTCTATTATATTTAAAAAAAAGAATGAAAGTAAATAAATTAAAAATAGAAAATTAAAATGTTAAAAAACCCATATATATATATATATATGTGTGTGTATATACACATACATATACATACATACAGACACACAAATGCACACATACATGTATATACATTCACACCCGCATATAGATATATATACATATATGTATACATATACAATAACAGACACACATATATACTTAAATATACAAACACACACGCATGCATAAATAGATACACATATCCAAAAACATATACAAGTTAAACAAAAACATACATACATACATACAAATTAAGGGGAGGTACTGGGCGGTATCTACAAACTCCGGAATAAGGCAAAATAAATGTGTATGTAAATGGATATATTAAAATATAAGTAAACAAATACATAGAATGAAAATGAGTAGGTTGATGTATATATTTAATTAATAGGTATACTTATACCATAAAACGGAGACAGCAGATGGAAAACTGGCCAAAGAAATAAAGAAAAACAGATAAAAATAAAAATATAAAAAGCTTAGAAGGTAAGATTATAAAAAAAAATTATGGGAAAAGATATATATTAGAAGGGTTAAATTAATAGCTATGCAATTTGAAATTTACTATATTTAAACTTGGACATATGTTTGCAATTGGAGATCAGTCCGTTTTTAGAGTTTATTACATTACTATTTTGAAGGGAAGTTATAGTAGTTATCGCTTCAGATGTACAGAGGTGACAAGACTTAGATCCTGGAGTGTAAGACTTAACTTTTTTTAGGATGGTCCATTTAATTGAAAAGTGGGTATTGGCAAAGTTAAGCTTTTTAACCAGTGTAGTTAGAGAAGTTCCCTGGTTATTATTTAATTTTTGGTTATTGAAAGAAGAAGTGTGGTTTGAAATTCTTTTCTTTATTAAAGTTGAAGTAGCACCTATATATGTATATGTTTTATTAATAGCTCGAGGTCGAGAATTCATATTAATTATTATTAACTCTTTAATATTTATAATATATTTAAAGTTTACCATTTTGATTACCTTGGTAAACTTATTGTAATTTTTATTATATATATATATATATATATATATATATATATATATATATATATATATATATATATATATATATATTCGATTTAAGAATTTATTGTTTGACAAGAGGAATATATGGAAGGGGTTATTTTAATTTCCTAAATCCATAATTTTTTACATATAATAATCCACAACCACTCAAAAAATATTTTCAATAATTTTACTTAAAAGTAAAATTAGCATCCATTCGCAGCTGAACATTTTGCTAACCGCATTTTATTTCCTCTGATGATATAACCATTGTTGAAAATCCATGGATTAAGGAAATTAAAATAACCCCTTCCATATAATCCTTTTGTCAAACAATAAATTCTAAACTCGAATATATGTGTCTATATGTTGTTTTTTTAGAATTTGAAATTTAACCACGAACATATATATTGTTCTATTCTAAAATATTGAGCTTTTCCTTTTTGGCTAGGATCAGCTTGAAAGTATTACTTCAAGTAATATCTATCAGGAGTTTTCATCTGAATTATATCAGTGTCTTATCTCGCTTATATATATATATATATATATATATATATATATATATAGAGAGAGAGAGAGAGAGAGAGAGAGAGAGAGAGAGAAATAGAGAGAGAAAGAGAGAGAGAGGGAGAGAGAGGGAGAGAGAAAGAGAGAGAGAGCACTGTTAAAGCGGTGGATGGATGTTTTTTTAAAATAGATATTTGGCGAGTTTATTTGCAAGCATCACTCCTCTGTATCAGTCAGTAGAACCGCTGACTCTCAACTTGATGGTTCTAGGTCGAAGGCTCGGCTTGGGACAGGTGCCAGTCTAGCGGCACTGATGAGTTATGATACAACGAAACAACGATTGTATGTCGATGACTACAAATATATATATATATATATATATATATATATATATATATATATATATATATATATATATATAGTCTTGGAAGATTTTAACCTTTAAAACTATACAAAAATATTTTTTATCATTCGTTAGAAAACCATCTACTCAGTAAGTCATTTAATCACCTGTAATCACTGCATCAACTCGCTCTCGAATTTACTATAATACCAATGATTCATTTTTCAAGGGATCATCAGTTTTTTACCATGAAACACTGTTTCGGGGATTTAAAAACAAAGCAGTATATTACATCATGGCTCCACAGCAGTGTTGATCAAACAACACCACCCTTAATCTTAGGAAGACGACATGTGTACAACATTTGATCCAGTTTTCTATTCTTAATTGCAATTACTTACCTTTTCATACTATAAAAATGAATTTCTTACCTGTGCGATATATATATATATATATATATATATATATATATATATATATATATATATATATTTCAATCAGGACAAATGAGAGTTTATAAAAAATACAGCATTTTCGTCAAGCATAAAAACATGCTACTTTTAAATCATAGTCAATATATATATTTCTTTTGAAATATATATTTTTTCAATTATATTTCACTTTTTTGTAAACTTATCCTTTTACTAATGACGTTTAAATTCTAAAATGACGTAATAAAATATGAAATGAAAAGTAATTGCAATTTTTGCTCCAATTTTCTGTATTTTGTAATCATGTCAAAATGCATTTTATTTTAATTTTATGGATTGTGAGTTGCTATTTCTTCTGATTAAATAAGTAGAGAATAGACTCATTGTGTGATAATAGTATTAAATTAAATACTTATGGGCTACAGACCGTTGTTGACAAGAATTGTGAATGTCAACAAAATAAAAGGAATAAATTGTAAGAGCGTCAACATTATGAAATTATGAATATAATCTTTTTGTCATTTATATATATATATATATATATATATATATATATATATATATATAGTCATCCACATACAGTACTGTTTCGCTGGTTCACAGCTCATCAGTGCGGCTAGACAGGCAACTACCTCAAGCCAGGATTGAAACCCGACCGTTTACACGGCAGTCAAGGCTTCTAACCATTACGCTATTGGCGGCTGCTTGAACGAGTAGTGAGTTTAACGATGTTTTGATATCGTCCGAAATACCTCCGCTCGATTTGTTTACACAAAGAGCGTCGCTTATATGCTAATGGTAATTCGTTTTTCACTCTCAATATGCTCAACTCAAGGTGAGGAGCACTATAGTCATCCACATACAGTACTGTTTCGCTGTTTCACAGCTCATCAGTGCGGCTAGACAGGCAACTACCTCAAGCCAGGATTGAAACCCGACCGTTTACACGAAATACCTCCGCTCGATTTGTTTACACAAAGAGCGTCGCTTATATGCTAATGGTAGTTCGTTTTTCACTTCTAAATATGCTCAACTCAAGGTGAGGAGCACTATATATATATATATATATATATATATATATATATATATATATATATATATATATAAGGAAACAGAGGAGACAAACGAAGCAACGGAACTGATGATGGCCTGTCAGGACACTATGTATACACATGCTGGAAAATGTGGGCATGTTTTTATGTTTGAAAATATAGGTACTTTTTTATCCATTTTCATAAAATTCAGAGAATACAATTATATTATTATCTTCAAAACGTCTGCAAATTTTCATGTAGCTCTATCCTATACACAAAAGTATGAATATTTCAATATTCAATTTGGCTACGCATACTGACATGTCGATCTATCTATCTAATCATCTATCTATGTATCTATCTATCTATTTTTCTATCAATCTATCTATCTATCTATCTACACACACACACACACACACACACACACACACACACATATATATATATATATATATATATAATGGACTCTCCCCTCGTGTTCGACGCATGAAGGCCAAAATTCGCTCTGTTTCATTCTGCCTTCAATGCTTGTGCCGCATGTGTGACACGAGGCCAGCTCTGCTCCTACAACCCAAGCCGCACGACTCACAGCCAACGACTGTAGCCAATTATTGATATTTTTCTTAATTCGTAGCTCAGGTGCCATTAGCAAGAATCAGAACCGAAATATTTTGCTCTCCAGCCTTATTCATTATCCTCTGAGCTAAGCCTACTTACACGTAAAAAAGTTTACAAATAAATGTATAAACCATACATATATTATAAGATTGAAATATGTATTGTCAAATATATATATATATATATATATATATATATATTGTTCAGTGGTGAAAAAAAAACAGACGAGAGTGCTCAATGTGTAGCCAGAGCAGTATATAGGGTATTTATTTCTGTGAGTCCAGAATGAATTTACATTTTGTTTCCGCTAGAAAGATATCCTCTGAAGATTAGGAGAGATCCAACCAGCTTCGTCAGAATTCAAAGATGGACTGTCAATCTCTCTCTCTCTCTCTCTCTCTCTCTCTCTCTCTCTCTATATATATATATATATATATATATATATATATATATATATATATATATATATATATATATGGCGAAAGACCTGACCTACATAATTATCGCACTAGTCCCTTCCTTTTCTCTTTTTTAAAATCTTTGATTTCTTAATAAATCAAGCACTATTCCGCCATCTCACAGACAAAAAAAAATATCAGAATGACTATGTATTTAGACAGGCTTGTTCAACTGCAGATATTCTAACTAATCTCTGAAGGAATGTATCAACACTGAATAAAGCAGGGGAAGCAAGATCGGTAGCCTAGCCATATCTAAAGCATTTGATAGATGGTCTTATCAGCGCACTCAAATCATATCGTATTGCTGGACGAATACTTAATATAATCAATTCCTTCCTCAAGCTTCCCTTGATGGGTGTACAACAAACAACATGATGTCAATGCAGATTTGCCACATGGGTCATTGAACATTCAATACTCCTGAAATCTATAAATGCCTTCCTTGATCAAATTTTCTCGGAGATGGAGATATTTGCTTTCCTCAAGCTCTTACGTTTAACTTTAGAAACAACATGAATTATAAAAAAATACCTTTAGGCAGTTGCTAAGGCTGCTGCGAGGAATGAGGGTTGTCTCTAATGTGCTAAAACCTTGCTCACACCTGAGAGTATTCTGTATCTCTACAAAACCACGTTTAACAGGAAGTATTGCTGCTACTAGTCTCTACCTCCTAGACGTATTTAAAAAAAAAAGTCGCCAACCTAGTGGGTCCTGAACTATCAACTAAACTCAAACCTCTGTCTCATCACCGAGACGTGGAATCCTTGTACTTGTTGTACAAGGATGAGATTAGCAAGGGTTCTGACAAACTCCGGGCACTAGTACCGCCTGGACGACAATACCGTCAATAAACTCGACAGTTTTTTTCCCTTGAATTGCTGCAATTTTGAATTCACTTCCGGAACCCTGCTTTACTGACTGTATTGATATGAAAGAAAATCAAGTGCAATGTGCTGCATAATTCCATAAATAGCATCCCTGCAAATTCGATCCCAAATAGTAGCGCCTCACGACTAAGAAGGTTTACTTGGGGTGAAACTACAAAAAAGCAAAAAAACAAAACAAAAAAGGAACGGTTAAGCATTCGACCAGAGCATATATAGTTTGAAGCTATTATCATACCACTGCTAACTTACGCAAATGCACCGCGAAGCACATGTTTGTGGATTACTTTCTTATATATATATATATATATATATATATATATTTATATATATATATATATATATATATACATATATATATATATATATATATATGGGTGTGTGTGTGCGTGTGTGTGTATACTTATGTATATATATATTCGTCTCTTTCTTTCTTTCTCTATCTTTCTCTCTCTCTCTCTCTCTCTCTCTCTATATATATATATATATATATATATATTTGTTTATTGTTATAAAAACATGCTCACATCCCGCTGCTACAAATAGCCACTTGTTTCAATCAAACAACAGATATCATCAGGCAGCGACTTGACTATTCAAAAGTTCAATGAATAATGGATTTTTATTTTAGGTAGGAACTCTTTAGAAGTTGGAGTTAAAAAACTTAAAACACAGGACTTTAATTAAATAAAAAAGTAAAAAGTGATTGAGAAGAGGAAAAAGGAATAGAGACAGAAATAGAGAAAGAAAATATAGAGAAAACAAAATAGAGAGAAAAAGAAGAGGGAAAAAATATACATATATATACATATATATATATATATATATATATATATATATACACATATATACACATACATACATATACATACATATATATGATATGGAGAAGAAAAGAAAAAAGAAATAAATGGTTATAATAAAGAGAATAAAAACTAGAAGGAAAAGGAAAGAATAATGAGATCTAGTTAAATAGGGAAAGAGAGAAAGTAAGAATTTGACAGTATATAGAAAAAGAAAAAGAAAAAGAAAAAAACCTGCGTGTCAACCAATTTATGAACAATTATACAATTCAGTAATGAAACATATTATTACTAATACAAACAGAAGATACAATCCAAGCGTCTGAAATGAACGTGTCAAAAAAGGCAGTGAATGTATTCGGCTAGCATATTTATCGTCTTACATACGTCCACGAGTAAAATCAACGCAATTCAAACATACGTCTACCATTAATTAGGCCCTTTATGCTAAATGATATAAGTTTAAAGTTTTCGCGTTTTTATTAGATAAATATATGAATAAAAGAATAAAATAATGATAAAACAATATTAAAATTATTATTAATAACAATAAACATAATAGTGATAATAATAATAATAATAATAATAATAATAATAATAATAATAATAATAATAATAAAAACAGAATAAAATTAATATTTATTATCTTTTTAATATAACATATTTAGCCATAAGAGGGGATTAAATAAATTAAATAGGTCCAATAATTATAAATAAAAATCTACTAATATTTATGTATATAAAAAAAGAAAACAATACAAATATATATATATATACACACACACACATATATATACCAAAATATACACACACATACACACACACATATATATATACATATATATATATATATATATATACATATAGATGCACATAAGTCAAGGTGTAACTATACTATTAAGTTGGAAGTTTAAGCTATATAAGTATAGATATAAAGTCATATTAAATCACAAAATAATACATTCAATACCAGATTACTAATAACACAGATACAAGTACACTTACCTATAAATATATTCAGGCAAAAGAGGTAATTAAATCAACGAAATACTCAAAAATAGCGACGCACAGGTAGATAGTACCCAAATTAAAAATAAGATACATATGTATATACTCACAGAGAACCAACCGACATACTAATAAGCACATATATACATATATATACATACATACACACATACATACATATACACACATACATATATATATATATATATACATATACATACATACATACATATACACACATACATATATATATGTAATCTTATGTATACACATACATACAAAAAATACACAAATATATGCACACAATCATATACTAATAAACAACAAAGCACACACACATATATATACTCACACATAAATATGTATAATTTACATAAATTATATATATAGAAATACATAAGAATACAAATAATTTGGCAAGGGTACAGATAGATGCAAACACACATAGAAGCATATAAATGGATTGAATAAACATGGGAGGGTATACCAAATAATATAGAAATAAATAGATCTAAGTACACAAGGTCATAAAATAAATACATAGACACATACATATACACATAAACACACAGGTATATAATATAGGAGAAGTAAAGAATGAAATCAGGAGAGGAGAAAGTATATTAATAGAATATTAATAAATTATAGAAATCAGTGACAATTTTTAATTTATTTAAATTTTATATCTAAACTAAATTACTTAAAAGATGGGTTTTATAATGTTTGCAATTAATTGAATTTTCGTGCTTCTTATTTAATAATTTATCTCTTTCTCTAAAAGTAAGTATAAATAATTTCTCATAAAGACATAGGTAGCAAGGCGAGTTTAAAGAAGAACAGGTTTTCGCTTTCTTTAAAATTTTCCAATTTACTATTGGGGAGTAACCTTGCTCTACTAGTTCATTGTAATATTTAGACAAGGAAGTTCTATTTTTGTACTCATTATTTTCAAAAGAGCACTTGTGACCGGTAAATCTTTCTTTAAAATTGTTATTTGTCATTCCTATGTAATATTTTTTTTCATTCGGATTTTCCTTAGTAGAAATAGTTGCTTGGTACACTACAGAAGTAATTTGACAATTTCCTTTAAGAGGGCATTTTGATTTAATTCTACAGTTACAACTTTCGGTAGCAATGGGTGTGCTATTTTTGTTTAATATTTTGTTATTATGTTTTTTAATTATTTTTTCAAGGTTTTCATTACAGCTATAACTAAGTTTTATTGTATTTTTATTGAAAGTTTTATGTAGTATATTATTAATAGGGAAGTGCTTTTTAATTAAGTTTAAGAATTTCATTCCTAGATTTGTTTTAAGTTTCAGATTAAAAGGGGGATTGTACCACAAGATTTTTCTCTTACGGTTTCTATTTGTATTTGTGTTTGGGTGTGTTGGTTCTATGAACTCAATTTGGGTGTTTTTGTATCCACTATCCTTAAGGGCCCTGTTATAGAAATATTTATGTTTATTAAATGTTTCAAGATTGGAAGAATTGTCACTGATTCTTTTACTAATGGATTTGGGGATATGCCTAATGATAGATTTTGGGTGATTTGATAAGGGGTGTACATAAATTGGGTTTGAGTTTTCCTTCCTATATGGTTGGTAGATGCCTTTCCTTAAATCAAAGTTCACATCCAAAAAATTTACAGTTTTAACATCTGATATAATATCCACTTTTAATTTAATTCTACGGAATTCATTTAAGATAATCTTTTTGGTTATTTCACATTTAGGGCCGTTGGATTCCTTGATGATCATCAGTCCATCATCACGATACAAGCCTATATCCATGACATTGATGTCTTTGGTTAAGTTGTATAGTATGAATAGACCTACTAAGTCTGTCATTTCAGCCGAATCCAAAGACCCCATGGAAATGTCAAACAGGTCATTTTGATCTTTTTTCAACCACTGATCATTTCCACTAATTAATGTAGTATTTCTACATGTCCGTATAATTTCAATTTCAGTGTCTTTTATATCAGACAGGAGTTTAGCAAACTCCATCACCTCTTCGAATAGTTCCTTAGATATGGAGGGATAGTAATTCACAATATCGAATTATAAGAAAGTACAATTCTTTTTATTATGTATATTGGAAAACCATTTAATGGTATCCGCTGTGTTAATCCATAGATTTAGCTTATATGTTGATTTAATTTGATAGTTAACTCTTTCTAGTATATTTTTACTTAATTTACCAATTTCGGGTTTCGTAGGATTAATTAATCTAGTTGTAGGTTTATTGTCAAAATTTATCTTATGGTCTTTAAGCAAAATATATGACTGTTTTTTTTGTAAAATTCCCACTCTATTACTAATTTTAAGTCTGTCAGTTATTTCTTTACTATCCTTGTCAATTTTTTTGCAAATATCTATATTTGATTTTTTGTAATTTTTTGTAATATTTTCTTTAATAAGCTTGTTATATTCATATGTAGTTAGTTTGTAGAAATTTTGCGTCTTATCTGCTTTAACGTAAAGGTTTACCATTAAGAAAATCAACACCTCGGATTACCTTTACGTTAAAGCAGATAAGACGCAAAATTTCTACAAACTAACTACACATGAATATAACAAGCTTATTAAAGAAAATATTACAAAAAATTACAAAAAATCAAATATAGATATTTGCAAAAAAATTGACAAGGATAGTAAAGAAATAACTGACAGACTTAAAATTAGTAATAGAGTGGGAATTTTACAAAAAAAACAGTCATATATTTTGCTTAAAGACCATAAGATAAATTTTGACAATAAACCTACAACTAGATTAATTAATCCTACGAAACCCGAAATTGGTAAATTAAGTAAAAATATACTAGAAAGAGTTAACTATCAAATTAAATCAACATATAAGCTAAATCTATGGATTAACACAGCGGATACCATTAAATGGTTTTCCAATATACATAATAAAAAGAATTGTACTTTCTTACAATTCGATATTGTGAATTACTATCCCTCCATATCTAAGGAACTATTCGAAGAGGTGATGGAGTTTGCTAAACTCCTGTCTGATATAAAAGACACTGAAATTGAAATTATACGGACATGTAGAAATACTACATTAATTAGTGGAAATGATCAGTGGTTGAAAAAAGATCAAAATGACCTGTTTGACATTTCCATGGGGTCTTTGGATTCGGCTGAAATGACAGACTTAGTAGGTCTATTCATACTATACAACTTAACCAAAGACATCAATGTCATGGATATAGGCTTGTATCGTGATGATGGACTGATGATCATCAAGGAATCCAACGGCCCTAAATGTGAAAGAACCAAAAAGATTATCTTAAATGAATTCCGTAGAATTAAATTAAAAGTGGATATTATATCAGATGTTAAAACTGTAAATTTTTTGGATGTGAACTTTGATTTAAGGAAAGGCATCTACCAACCATATAGGAAGGAAAACTCAAACCCAATTTATGTACACCCCTTATCAAATCACCCAAAATCTATCATTAGGCATATCCCCAAATCCATTAGTAAAAGAATCAGTGACAATTCTTCCAATCTTGAAACATTTAATAAACATAAATATTTCTATAACAGGGCCCTTAAGGATAGTGGATACAAAAACACCCAAATTGAGTTCATAGAACCAACACACCCAAACACAAATACAAATAGAAACCGTAAGAGAAAAATCTTGTGGTACAATCCCCCTTTTAATCTGAAACTTAAAACAAATCTAGGAATGAAATTCTTAAACTTAATTAAAAAGCACTTCCCTATTAATAATATACTACATAAAATTTTCAATAAAAATACAATAAAACTTAGTTATAGCTGTAATGAAAACCTTGAAAAAATAATTAAAAAACATAATAACAAAATATTAAACAAAAATAGCACACCCATTGCTACCGAAAGTTGTAACTGTAGAATTAAATCAAAATGCCCTCTTAAAGGAAATTGTCAAATTACTTCTGTAGTGTACCAAGCAACTATTTCTACTAAGGAAAATCCGAATGAAAAAAAATATTACATAGGAATGACAAATAACAATTTTAAAGAAAGATTTACCGGTCACAAGTGCTCTTTTGAAAATAATGAGTACAAAAATAGAACTTCCTTGTCTAAATATTACAATGAACTAGTAGAGCAAGGTTACTCCCCAATAGTAAATTGGAAAATTTTAAAGAAAGCGAAAACCTGTTCTTCTTTAAACTCGCCTTGCTACCTATGTCTTTATGAGAAATTATTTATACTTACTTTTAGAGAAAGAGATAAATTATTAAATAAGAAGCACGAAAATTCAATTAATTGCAAACATTATAAAACCCATCTTTTAAGTAATTTAGTTTAGATATAAAATTTAAATAAATTAAAAATTGTCACTGATTTCTATAATTTATTAATATTCTATTAATATACTTTCTCCTCTCCTGATTTCATTCTTTACTTCTCCTATATTATATACCTGTGTGTTTATGTGTATATGTATGTGTCTATGTATTTATTTTATGACCTTGTGTACTTAGATCTATTTATTTCTATATTATTTGGTATACCCTCCCATGTTTATTCAATCCATTTATATGCTTCTATGTGTGTTTGCATCTATCTGTACCCTTGCCAAATTATTTGTATTCTTATGTATTTCTATATATATAATTTATGTAAATTATACATATTTATGTGTGAGTATATATATGTGTGTGTGCTTTGTTGTTTATTAGTATATGATTGTGTGCATATATTTGTGTATTTTTTGTATGTATGTGTATACATAAGATTACATATATATATGTATGTGTGTATATGTATGTATGTATGTATATGTATATATATATATATATATGTATGTGTGTATATGTATGTATGTGTGTATGTATGTATATATATGTATATATGTGCTTATTAGTATGTCGGTTGGTTCTCTGTGAGTATATACATATGTATCTTATTTTTAATTTGGGTACTATCTACCTGTGCGTCGCTATTTTTGAGTATTTCGTTGATTTAATTACCTCTTTTGCCTGAATATATTTATAGGTAAGTGTACTTGTATCTGTGTTATTAGTAATCTGGTATTGAATGTATTATTTTGTGATTTAATATGACTTTATATCTATACTTATATAGCTTAAACTTCCAACTTAATAGTATAGTTACACCTTGACTTATGTGCATCTATATGTATATATATATATATATATGTATATATATATGTGTGTGTGTATGTGTGTGTATATTTTGGTATATATATGTGTGTGTGTGTATATATATATATATTTGTATTGTTTTCTTTTTTTATATACATAAATATTAGTAGATTTTTATTTATAATTATTGGACCTATTTAATTTATTTAATCCCCTCTTATGGCTAAATATGTTATATTAAAAAGATAATAAATATTAATTTTATTCTGTTTTTATTATTATTATTATTATTATTATTATTATTATTATTATTATTATTATCACTATTATGTTTATTGTTATTAATAATAATTTTAATATTGTTTTATCATTATTTTATTCTTTTATTCATATATTTATCTAATAAAAACGCGAAAACTTTAAACTTATATCATTTAGCATAAAGGGCCTAATTAATGGTAGACGTATGTTTGAATTGCGTTGATTTTACTCGTGGACGTATGTAAGACGATAAATATGCTAGCCGAATACATTCACTGCCTTTTTTGACACGTTCATTTCAGACGCTTGGATTGTATCTTCTGTTTGTATTTGTAATAATATGTTTCATTACTGAATTGTATAATTGTTCATAAATTGGTTGACACGCAGGTTTTTTTCTTTTTCTTTTTCTTTTTCTATATACTGTCAAATTCTTACTTTCTCTCTTTCCCTATTTAACTAGATCTCATTATTCTTTCCTTTTCCTTCTAGTTTTTATTCTCTTTATTATAACCATTTATTTCTTTTTTCTTTTCTTCTCCATATCATATATATGTATGTATATGTATGTATGTGTATATATGTGTATATATATATATATATATATATATATGTATATATATGTATATTTTTTCCCTCTTCTTTTTCTCTCTATTTTGTTTTCTCTATATTTTCTTTCTCTATTTCTGTCTCTATTCCTTTTTCCTCTTCTCAATCACTTTTTACTTTTTTATTTAATTAAAGTCCTGTGTTTTAAGTTTTTTAACTCCAACTTCTAAAGAGTTCCTACTTAAAATAAAAATCCATTATTCATTGAACTTTTGAATAGTCAAGTTGCTGCCTGATGATATCTGTTGTTTGATTGAAACAAGTGGCTATTTGTAGCAGCGGGATGTGAGCATGTTTTTATAACAATAAACAAGTATTATCAGCTCTTTTTATTGAGCACTATCTAACAACCTCGTTGAATTCATTAGTCCATTACTTTTGAATATAAAAAAAACCCGAGTATATATATATATATATATATATATATATATATAGAGAGAGAGAGAGAGAGAGAGAGAGGGGAATATCAAGGAAATAAGAAAACAACAATATAAAATACCTACCAATGCATATATATTTATTCGTTTATTCAACAAGGCGGCGTCTGGCGATAGATACATAGGTGAAAAATACTTGTGCGTGACAGGAGAATGGTAATATACAGAAACTGTTGTGTGGGGGAACTAAATTGATCTATGCGATAGAGAAGGAATATAACTGTTATTACAAAATGAATGTAGGTGTGTACAGCGTATGTCATGGTAAGTGCAATATATGCGTGCATATGCATCTATACTATCTAGAATAATGCAGAAGTGATTAAAAGTGGGTGTTAAGTAATAATATGTAGTTATAGATTATAACTAATGAAGGCGTTTAATCGAAATCGGGGACTAGAGTCTGGGTTTATATATATATTAGAAAGAGTATAAAAATTACAAATTAATCTTTAAATGAATTTATAACAAATCAGTAATATAATAAAAGTATAAAATTATGAATACAAAAGATAACAGTTAAAATATGAAAAAATATAGATGAATAAAATAAAGGATAAATAAATAGTAGAATAACCGGGTATGAAGCTTAAAGGAATGAGACAGAAAAAATATAAAATAATATGAAGTAATAAAATATTAAATATAAAAATAAATAAATACAAAATATAAGTATAAAAATTCGAGTAAATAAAATGAAATAAAAAAATATAACACGAAAATGAGAAAAAAATTACAATGAGAGAAATATCTTACTGAGCGAAGGAGTGTATATGTTATACAGAGTTTTTACTGCAAATTTTATATAGCATACATCGCTAATTGATACATTACATTTGTTACATAGACTAATAAATATATATGCATAAATAATTTATTTATATTGTTGTGTGTTTATTTTATTGATATCCTGATTTAAGTTCCAAAGCAATTTTTTAAGTAATTGTCTGTATTTTTGAGATGAGGTGTTTTCATTGATTGAGATTGTCGGACTGACTTCCTCATCTTGGTTTTTATTGTCACAACGTTTCGGCCGTTTTGCCCTCCGGCCTTTGTCAGATGTTTTGTATCGAACAGAGAATCAGCAACTATGTCCCAAAGCCGAGCTGGAGTCCGAACACGGTATCCCCGTAATAATAATAAAGGGCTGGGTTCGAGACTCCTAACAAACGGTTCCCCAGTTCGATACAAAACACCTGACGAAGGCCGGAGGGCAAAACGGCCGAAACGTTGTGACAATAAATACCAAGATGAGGAAGTCAGTCCGACAATTACTGACAGTGGTCTTAGCTAGACGTGTGTTTATCCTGAAGGATTGGCGAGGGGGGACGAGAGACTGGAGCTCGGACGAGAACTTGCCATGGAAATAGCGATAAAACCAAGACAGACTCGCAACGACTCTTCTGTGGGAGCGAGGTTTTAGGGAAGAGAAGAGAGCATCCCCCACTAAGCCACAAAGTCTTTTTTGTACTTTGTCAATGCAGATAGGCTGTCTTTTGAAGCTCCAACCCAGATGTGACAGTAGTACTCCGTCTTTGGACCTTCTTGGCTTTTATAGAGATAGAGAATTGCATCAGTAGTGAGATATCTTCTGGAGCGGTAGAAGGATCCCCCATTTGTCCAGCGGTCCGGGCAACAGACTTGATATACGTGTTCCATTTTAGATCAGGAGTAAAGGTCAAATCCAGGAGCCTGTCAAAACATGGAGCCACCCCAGGACGAGTGCCATCCATTTCAATTGATGCTAGATGAGGAACAGAGCGTTGATGATGTAAAGTTAGGAGCTTGGTTTTAGATGCATTAAAAATATCCAGCAATCTCTTCCCCCACTGAACCACGCGCTCAAGATCAGAGGAGAGTGAATCAGAGAGAGCTTTGTAATTTACGGCCTTTGATGTGTTGCCGTAGATGGTCGTGTCATCAGCATAGATGTCAACGAATGATTTAAGTATGTGTTTTCGGAGATCATTGATGTAGATCAGGAAGAGAGTTGGACCCTGGATGGACCCCTGAGGGACTCCAGCATTAATACTGTGGGCTTCTGATTTATGCCCATCAACCACTACTCTTATGAACCTATCAGAGAAAAATGATTTAATAATTGAGAACAAATTTCCAGTTATACCGCAGCTGAAAATCCTGTGAAGCAGGCCCTTATGCCAAACCTTATCGAAGGCCTTTGATATGTCAAGAGCAATTGCCTTAGAAAGGAAGCCTTTGTGGAGAAATTCACTAACCCTATGGGATATAACTGTTAGCACATCTGCTGTAGATCTAGCAGAACGAAAACCATATTGCATGTCACTAAGGAGGTTATTTCTGCTGAGGTGGTTGACTACTTCTTTATTTAATATGGATTTCAGTAACTTACTCATGACACACAAGAGATTATTGGTCTGTATTGAGAGGGAAGTGACTTGCCATCTGAGTTCTTAAATACAAAACCTACTGACGAAGTTTTCCAGAGTGTTGGAAAGCACTTCTCCTTAAGGCAACGCTTAAAAAGTTTTGTAAGTATGGGGGCAATTCTGGTCGAAGCTTTTTCAACACTATAATTGGAATGCTGTCTGGGCCAGTTTCTTTACTGGAATCAAGGTTCTTGATTAGTTTGGCGACCTCGTGCACAGATATTTGTATGTGTGATAGTGTTGTGTCTGCTGTAGGAGGAAATACGGGAGTTGATCCCCTTCGTCGCAGAGGGTAAAGTCAGCTGCGAAGTTCTTGGCGAATAGTTTAGCCTTGTCTGATGCTGATGAGATGACCTCAGATCCATTGATGATAGTTGGGATAGAACGCAGGCATCCGTTCAGGATCCTGTTTGCTATTTGCCAAAAGTGGTGGAAACCAAGCCGCTGCTCAGCTACTTTGGATTTAACGGACTGAGCATATAGAACACTTGCATTTTTATTTACTCTTTTACAGTTGTTGCTGGCAGTCCTGAAAGCACCTTTAGTCTCAGTACATCTATTACGTTGGTAGCTATGGAAAAAGTGATTTGTGTGCGCGATAGCAGCAGCACATTCCGGGGAGAACCATGGCTGGCTGTTAGGTTTTTGTTGGCATTTTTTGGATGGTATGAATCGGTCTCTGCCTACAATTTACCATTCGGTCAGGTCTGATACTATAGAGGATACATCCTTTTTAAACATGGAATCTAAAGGTAGATCAGATATGAATGTACGAAAGCTATCCCAGTCAGCCATAGTTTATCGATATACAGTACGGTGGAGAGGTACGTCTAAAGGCTTATTACATTTCATTTTTATCTTAACTGATACAACGGAGTGATCGAGAGATTTAAAAGGAGATAGAACGGAACATGAACATAGCTCAGGGGAAGTTGTAAAAAAGGTCTAAAGGCTTGCATACTGACCAGCATTATCGGACATACGGGTGGGTTCGTGAACAATCTGAGTGAGTTCATAGGCAATGGCAAAACTACGACAGATCCTCCCCTCATCATCTGTCTTATTTGAGTGGGTAAGCCATTCCACATCATTGACATTGAAGTCACTGCAAATGTGAATGGTAGCCGAAAGATGAGCAGACTGGATGAGATCAATTTTCTCAGATAGTAGCCTCGCTGTTGTGGGGGCGATAGAGGGCAAATATGAATGCGGTGGTGTAAGCAAGTGCAACCTGGAAGCACATATGAGGTAAATTCGGGTCTTCTATAGAGATGTCTCTACCACACGGGAAGCTATATTTAATGTAGGCGCATATTACATGTCCAAGGCGATCTTGGGGTAAGATTTAGATGTTAAGTTAAAGTATCCTTTTATTATGAACTCATCTAGGGAAATGGTCGGCCGTATGCAAGTTTCGCTTGAAAGACTAAGTCCGGTTTCGTCTCCTGTAATTGGGTTTCAATCTCTGGAAGGTTGGAACGTAGACCCTTGATGTTGGAGAAGGAGACATGGTAGTAGGAGTCTACGTTGGAGGATGGGGTTCTAGGTTTATTCGTGTTTTTTGGGAAGATATTTCCTGTTGAGTTTTGGCGGTTTGTCGAACAGGTCGACAGACTTGGTTAGAGTAGGACAGAAAGGGAAAGTAAGAGAAAGAAAGAGAGGATTTTTTTGTATATATATATATATATATATATATATATATACAAACATATATATATATGCATACATATACTGTCAATTTTTTAGTACATTTCAAGTAAGATTCGCATAAATAAATATAGTTTTCTTTGCTATTTTAAAAATAACCATTTTTGTTTCCCTTGCCTGCCGATCGGATATCTAAGTAAAAAATCAGTCATGCCGTCAACTGTTAATACAGAATTTTTTCTTCACGTAGATAAATATTATATTTGTATCATTGTATCACACTTAATTCAACATTTTAAAAGATTTGTGGTTCTACATGAAAAAATATCTACTCGTCTTTAATGTTACAGTCATGGAAGAAACGTAAATTGAGACAATTGTAAGCAAACAATTATAATTACGTTTTGAAAATAAAACTATTATTTCAAGAATTTGATTTCAAATTTAACTTAGCATAATCGATAATATTTCGATGCAAAACTTGTTTAAATAAAAGTCTCGTAGACGAGTTTCCAGGGTGTTGGAAGCATACAAATTAAAATATACATTCTAAGCATGAAATCATAATTATGTGCTTTAATCTTGTATTGTTAGAAATATTTTTGCCTACTAAGAATAGCCATGAAATTATGGTGAGTTATGTTCAGGCAAATCGATCAAAAGTCTACAGAACTAATTAATGTAAGTAATATTTTAACGTAAGAAGTTTTATTAGGAGAAAGTAATTAGTTATTCGTTTTCAATATCATTTCCATTGCTACAAGATCAACTTTAATTAAAAAACGCAAAATCTTTCAATTTCCTGAATCCTCAATTACTATTGGTGCCAACTTCTAAAGCATCAGTATTTTATCAATTCTATCTTCATTATCTGCATTTCCGACTCTTTCTCTCTCTCTTACATATATATATATATATATATATATATATATATATATATATATATATATGTGTGTGTGTGCGTGTATGTATATATATGTGTGTATATATAGATATACATATATATACACACACTGCGTATCAAATTATTAACGATGAATGAAAGAGTGAGATAGAAGGAGAGATAGAATAAAGAATGACCCATACATAATTATAGATTGCATGTTTATAAATGTCGATTTCTAAAATAACGAGTATATATTCATATACATCTCTCTCTTTCTCTCTCTCTCTCTCTATATATATATATATATATATATATAATTTAGCAAATATTATATAATAATCAAGAATAAGATGAAACATTATATAATTATTAGGATATATAAATGTATATGTATATATATATACATATATATATATATATATATATATATATATATATATATATATTATGGCGTTAGACAATGTTCATTATTAAAGAGACAGTATTAATTCAGACGGGCGTTATAGCAGTTGCCGATTAGCGTAACGGTTAGAAACGCCCACAGGTCCAGTTTCAAGCCTAGTTCGGGGTAGTTGCTTGTTGCGCTGCAATGATTAGCTGTGAAACAGTAATGTAAGTGGATATTTATATATATGTATATATATATATATGTATATATAGTAATTTATAAAATATATATTGCGATTAAGCTACACTGTATATTCCGCGCTGCATCCACTCTAGGACCCTTCAGGCTTATGCGCGAATTCTGTGGTTGTTTATCGTTAAATTAACAGCATTCGCGCATGAGCCTGAAAAGTCCTAGAGTGGATGAGACGCGGAATATTCAGTGTAGCTTAATCACCATATATATTTTATAAATTACTATATATATATATATATATATATATACATACACACGGACATGGTATGAGAATATATATGCATAGTATTATCAAATCGAGTCGTAATAAAAGTCTAATAAGCATTTGTAATACACATACGATTTTTCTGTCTAATATTCTAAACTTTACCCTATCCTTTTTTTTCAAATTTTGACAAATATAATGTATGTATTTATTTCTATTTCCAAAATTATCACACACTTGTCAAAAATTCAGAGTATAATAGGGGACCGTGTTAGATACCCATACTTAGCTCCCTTCAAATGATGCTCATCAGTTCTATAACCAGAATTGGAATCATACGCGTTCATAACAATATCTCGTGCAAATCCCGTTGTTTGTGAAGACTTACACCAAAAATAATAAAGAAAAAGAAGGTTTGTATATACTGACAGTGTTCTGTTATAATATTTATTAACTACAATTCTCCGTTTTTTCTTCTCCCCTTTCTTTATTTTCTTTCGTTTTTTATGTGTACAACATAATAAATATTATTTGAAACTTAATGCTTAAAAAAAATAAACGAGATTTCACGAGATCACCAATGGACGTGTATCTGTCCAAGTTCGGTAAGTAGCAGATGAGTTTCGGCTTATAAGGCTTTATATAGAGATCTAAAACGGTACTATATTATAAGGTTTAAAATTGACGGTACCGATGACTTCTTTTTTCTAAACTTTCTTAAAATGAATATATATATATATATATATATATATATATATATATATATATATATATATATATATATATATGTTGGTGTGTTTGTGTTGTTTAGACGCTGCTTTCATTACAGATGATCACATAATAGTCTGCAGTCTGTCCATTATTTATTATAAATAAGAGAAATCATTACAGACAAATCAGCGTCTTGTGTGGCATGGGTATACTGCGTGAGGGGTTGACAAAAAGCTCTGTAAATATAACGTATTTAGCGACACGCAATATGATTTTCGTTCCCATGATCAGTGAAACTTGTGACTGTATCTTCGTTACTAGAGCAATACCTCTTGACATATCTAAGACATTTGATGAAAGTATTCATAAATTCGTACTTTTTTAAGGTTTAAGCGACAGAATGGTAATACAGATCCTCTAAGCAGTGCATTCTATTCTTCCCAATCGGTTTATTAAGGTAATCGGTGATTGGCGTATCTTAGAACCCCACATCATTAATGTTTGTAACACAATCTTAAGTCCAAGTCCCGCCATGGTCTATCGAGTATCTCTCAAATCGCATTCTGAGATCTTTCATCGACAGCTATGCAGATGATACCACCATGTACGGCAAAAATATTCAGGCCTGTAATTACCAGACACGTTCTACTGCTCTATCCTCCGATTTGGAGCGTATGGTACAATCGAGTAAAATAAGGTAGTTACATTAAATGCATCTAAAAACAAATTTCGATCTGTTTATCACCTTCGCTCAGATACGTACGTAGCTTTAATAAAAATGAACGGCTCTCGTATTTATGAGGATCCATGCTTTGGTAAACTTCTCGGACTGCTATCTACCCCTGACCTAAAAGGGAATACCTAAATCAGATCACTGACCAAACTCACAGGAAAATGGTGGGGTCATTCCATTACTCGAGAGATGATTTCACTCCCCACGTAATTCTCTCCAAGACCATTATACGTCCCGAGATAAGTAACTTTGCTAGTCTCTGATAAGCTTTATTTAAGTACGTTTCCTGTCTCGACAGTGTACAAAGTAGTCTTCGAAATGTAGTAAGCGGGGAAAGTTTCGCCTATCCACTACATTTTTTCATAAGTCTCGCAAGTCTATTTCTGGTCTATAGTTACTTTTATAGTAGGTGTTCGAATATGCTCCAATTATAAGCATCCCAATAAAACTTTAGCAGCTAATTGTCATTTAGGTGTAATAACTTCCCTCACTCTCTCGCTGTTATTTACACAACAGAAATTTCATAAGCAGAGTCTATTTTATAAAACTGGCAGTCGTTGTTAGTAAATACCGTGGGACTGCTGTTGAGGAACTATATTATGGTCGTTGCCACCTAAAATGCTGGCAACAAAAAGTGTATTTCATTTTACGTTCCAATTGTTTCCATTGCCAGTCGAAACATTTCAAACATTACATCGTTTGAAAAATTTCCAAACCCAGCATTTCCTCAGGCGTTATGAATAAACACACTTTTGACAATAGAGCGTTTTTGGAGAGAAAGAAAAAAGAAGAATTCCATTAACGGCAAAAGCATGTGAAAAACATTTACCTTTGCTGTAGTTACGGAAAATCCCATTTAAATATTAATATATCGCCTAATTTTCGTATCTTTGTTTAAGAACAGAGTAATGAGAAGTTTTCACAAAAAACCCTCAGCCATTTAAAAATATATATATATCCCATTCGTTGAGTTCCTAAATTAGATCTCGTTGTTGCATTATTTTATGAAAAGAGGTTTTTTAAATTTTTATTTCTATATTTATAGCATGGCCGTAACAACCTTGCAATAACGTTACGGTTAATTTTAGTTTCGTATTAGTGGCAAGTAACGTTTACAGATTATCGTTATTATGGTACTTAGATTAAGACCATTTTAGGTTTAGAGTTTAATTGAATATGAGACTAAATGAAAAGGCTATATTATATATATATATATATATATATATAAATATATATATATGTATATATATATATATATATATATGTATAAATCCTTGCACAACATTTCGAGTGAGGTTTTCTAATCTATTTATTATTATTTAACGTTTTAAAATGTATTGCCATTCTACGTGAATGTTTTTATATCGTTTCTAAAGATAATTATGGAGGAAGATAATCCAATCATGTTGTTAATTGCTACTAGTAAATTCTGTTGGAAACTTGGTCGATTTTTATTTCCTATAACAGCTAAAGGGAGATAATTCAGGCAGTTTGATGTTTTCGGTTCATTGATTACTAGAAGGCGTCTATGATTTAATAATTAATTTAATCAGACAGATCCAGAACGCGCTCCGATGGCTTATTTAACAAATTAAGGATATAAATTATGTTTTTAATCTTAAAAAAATTGGGTTTTCCACATGGGAGTAACCCACATATGTTATTAATCATTTATGCTGCTCATGTCTTATAATTCGTGTGTTGAATTCTTGGCTATCTAAATAAAACATTGTATACCCACTAATTATTATTCTGACAGCAAAACCACCCACTAGCTACAAATGTGTTTCACACCGATGAGAAGATGTCTACTCCTGCATTTATGGGCAAAAACATTTAGAACAGAGAGTAGGAAAATAAGTAAATCAGTATGGATTCTACAAACTTAAGATGTCAGATGACAAAATCAACTAAATTAATTTTCAACCCCCAATTTGCTAATTTAATTTTTAATAAAAATTACTTTAATTGTTAAGATGTTTTATTGATTTGAAGAGGACATCACTTATTTCACCCTCAATACTGCTACAACTGAATACAAAAATGTTCACTGTTATGGAGAAAATTCTATTTTAAGATTAGCTTTATACTTTATTTATGTTATATATTTCTTAATTAGTTTAGAATAATAGAAACTATATTCGCATGTTAGATTTGGATCCTTCATTTAGATTATAACATTCCTAGCTATTTAACTCTAAATTAAAATTTAATCCTAACATCCGATGATCCTTATTGTTGTATAAAGTTATACCTCAGTTACATTTAAGGCGTGATAGCAGAAATCTATTCCCGTGAAGACATCCCTGTGTGGCATCAAGTCTTTTATGCAAAATTGCCTCTTTGGAATCCAGTATGTAGAAGGCTTCCAATAAACATAGATTGCACCTTTTTGATTTCCCGGGACTGTAATTCCTCCCCCTGTCCACTACTGACCATTTTAATTACAAAATTTTCATTATTTCTGTAAAGTTCACTAACCCAATCACCTAATGCAGTTGTATTCCTCTTTTTGTTTTTATTTTTAATGCTGATTTTTGTACCCACACACACCCTGCTATCATTTACGCCATCCCTATTAGTTTCTATATTAGGTTCCTTTTTAAATGATAATACGTGGTTTCTATATCTGTCCGTAAACACTGTTCCCGTGGCTCCCAGATATATCTTCTTAGTGTTGTCGGTTTTTATCTCGCATTTATACACTATTTCCGAGGTTAGACATTAACGGACAATTTCTAGTTATTCTGAAATTACATTTTCTGTTTAGGATAATATCGTTTGATGCTATTTTGTTGTTGTTCCTTATTTTGCTGATTTTTCTATTGTTGGAGCTGATTATAGCGTTAGTAAAATTTCTGGACGTTGGGAAAGATTATTTTACACAGTTTCTATTTATTATTTTGCTTCATTTATTATCCGGGGTGAAGTTTTGGTCTATTATTCTGTAGAATTCCTTAAGTATATTATTTTCGATATGCTCCCGGAATGGTGGATTGAACCAAACCTGTCCCTTGTATCTATTTCTCTTATTAATGGTAACAACCTCATCCTTACCTGTTCTGCAGTTATTATTTCCCCCCCCCCCGTTCTTATTCTTTTGATCATTTTCAACGTTTCCCTTATTGATCTTTGTTTTTTTTTCTAGCTCTCATTGCCATGTTATACGAGATTACGCAGACATGGAAACAATTGTAACGTAAAACGAAATACACTTTTGGTTGCTATCAACGCCCTTTTTGAAGTCTTGCATTTGCTTCCACTGTATATATAATGCTCAATTATGAAATAAGATAATTTTGTAGCTTACTCCTTAAGTCAACACTTTTTAGCCTAAAACGCATTTGTATATGAAAAATTATTGAATTACACGAACTCAGTATCTTTTATTGACCACCCTATTTTTCAATTTTGATAATAATTTCTACTTTAACACTGCCATTTTACTTATCCGTTATTTTAAAAAAACGTTTAAATAAAAAAAAAAACAGAACTTCATTTAGTCCTGATCTCAGGGTTTTTTTTGGAAAGCTTTAATTAACCCTGGACTGTAATGATTTTCCTATTGATTATTAATGGATTTTCAATGGAGTAATTTTGGATTTATCTTATTTGGGATATTATAGTATTTTTCATTGCATATTTACAACACATGTCTCACCTCGTACCCACTTCCTGCTTTCTAATTCCTATTAAATTCCTACAAAATGTAACAAACTGTTAAATACCTTCTTCGATGCAAGTATAATTAATTTCATATTTGAAGGTTCCTTTAATGCCTTAAACTGCAAAAATTCTTGTATATTTCGCAAACTTCTTTGCTCTGACGAGCATACTTGCAGTTTTCGAAACATCACAAAATAATTTTTTCTTGTTTATTTTATTCCTTGTCGAATAATTACAGGTTTATAATTATTTTTTGAAAAATTGAATAATTTTTCAATAACATGATTCTTTATATATATATATATATATACATATATATATATATATATATATATATATATATATATATATATATATATTCATTGATGGATCTCTTTTAGGGGTTCTTTCCTATCACTTTTTATTGCAACAATACTTCTTTTTCGAATAACAAGTTATTTTATTTTATTTTATATTAAAAATTGAAAATTTTCTAAATTATATATTATTTTTTATACTACTTCGGGTTTATTAGTTGGAATGTCCAGGGACGTGTGATTTTATAAATATGTTCGTTTATTAAAAATTTATGGTTTCGGTTTTCCTTGAATTCATATTCACGTTTTTTTAGTTGAAGATTTAAAATTTCGAATTTTCTAAGTTTTAGGCAATCTGTCGCAGACACTCACCTTTAACCTTTAAGAGTATATTTTTTTCAAATTTCCAATGCATATATGCATGTATACACATTAAACGCATTTTGTTTTATGGCCTTGTTTCATTTCTATCCGTATAAACAGTTTTTTGGTGTAAAAATGTAGTTTTTTTAGTCTAAGACTACATTCATAATATAATTATGTAATTTTATGTCAGCGCAATATTTTCAAGCCATGGACTTATATGAGATATAACAGTGTAACATGCTTATTTAATCTCTTCAAAAAATTAAAAAATAAATGCTGTGTAATATTGACTAAGCACTGTGCTAGGGTTCTATTTCACTAATATTATACCTTATATATATTTATATGTATATATATATATATATATATATATATATATATATATGAAAATGTATAGAAAAGAATACAAAAATTATAAAAGTTTTTTTAAAAGTGAATGATTTTCGACTGATCCTTCCGTCCTCATCTCATATATATATATATATATATATATATATATATATATATATATATATATATATATATATATATATATAACTACTTCATTTACTCACATAAATTTAATATACGAAAGTATAGATTTATGCGTAAACTTTAAGTATTTACTTCAAAAGTGCTCAATACGTAGGTAGAGCTAGTTAGTAATTTATAAAATATATATGGCGATTAAGCTACACTGAATATTCTGCGTTTCATCCACTATAGGATTCGTCATTGGCTGATAGGAAGGGGCGAGGTGGATGCTAGAAAGTTGATTGGCCAACTAGAAATCCTCAACATATATAAAAACAAGAAATAACCACAGAATTCGTGCATAAGCCTGACGAATCCTATAGTGTATGAAACGCAGAATATTCAGTGTAGCTTAATCACCATATATATTTAATAAATTACTATATATATATATATATATATATATATATATATATATGTGTGTGTGTGTGTGTGTGTGTGTGTATGTATGAAAAAGGAGGCGGCAAAAGGTTCTATACATATTCAGTCAATATATCTTCCTCTATATTTGTATATGCATATATATGGATATGAATGTTTACACACACACACATATATATATATACATATATAGTGTGTGTGCATGTGTGTGTGTGTTTGTGTTAGTAGAGAGGAACAGCATTTATATTTGATGTACAGAGGTGTTCAGTTCAATCAGAATCTCAATTCAGAATATGGTTAATTATGTATACATGTTTGACGAATAATCTTTTTTAGAATATTCATTGTGTAATCAATCAATAGATTAATATATGTTAATTAAAAAGTCTCTAACGACCTAGATTATATTGTAGATTGAAATAATATATAATGGAGGAGATATGTTCAATTGTCTTATAATTCTATATTTTACTGAATTTGTGATTTTATTAACCGAAATATATTTCGTGCTAATTAAAATATTCCAATAAGAATTAATCATAGAAATAAGTATAATTGTGCATTTCTGTTTTGCATAAGTTGTTGGTGTTCAAAAGCAGACAAAATTCAACTCTGTTCCATACGTTACTATGACACTTATACGATTACTGATGCACATATGTATATAATATATAATATATATATATATATATATATATATATATATATATATATATATACACATTAGTTTAAAGTTTATGAGGGTTTTTTGAAGTTTATGAATGTTTTTTTTTGGATTTAATAGTTTTACCGTTATTTTTTATATTTCAAGCGGACCGTATCGAAATTATATATATATATATATATATATATATATATATATATATATATATATATATATATATATATATAGCTTAATGTAAAAGGAAAAGAGAAAGATCGATTCCACAAAAGGAGACTTATCCCGATAATGCCAAGCTCAACAATAATTATTGGAGCTTACACAATAGGACAACAAAAGTATAGAATGAAGACACAAAACTATATATAGGTAGATATAGAATGGATCATTTATTGAATAATGGAACAGAGGCACAATTTGGGGAATAGAGGGGCTCTTTATACCAGGGCATAAAAAGTCCCTTCTGTCCCCCAAATTTTGCCTGTATTCCATGATTCAATAAATGCTCATTCTATATCTACCTATATCTAGTTTTGTTTCTTAATTTCAAACAGTTGTTGTCCTATTATTTATATATATATATATATATATGTGTGTGTGTGTGTGTGTGTGTGTGTGTGTGTGACATGAGAAGTCTCCCCCTTCTCGTGTAAGTAACAGAGCAAACTAGATATGTAAAATGATATTCGGAAAAGATTAGAATCGAACCCAGTAGGTAAGTGTTAACAGATATTGAACTCCTAGCATGCACAATAATTGTCATTCTCCGTGCAAATAGCTAAATATTAATTATGTCAGAGATTGGGCGATTTCCAATTCTTTTAGAAATAACTGGATCTTAAAAATGTCAGTTAAATGGATGGGCAATAACAAAGTTGAAAATGTTATGTAACCAATGTTATTTCCGAGTTTGTTTTCTTCATCAGAGTTTTGTTTGTACATGTGAAAATGGCAGGGGTAAATTGAAAGGTGGTGAAGTCACATTTGTTGACCACAACTCTGACGTACTAAGGAAAGGAAATTCTCAATATATTGAGACGAGGGTTAGTATATAAAGTGTGAGAGTCACAGATTTTTAAGTAAATCCGTTAGAGACCGAAGTCGGAAAGCGACTTAGTGAAGCTCATGCCATTGGAGGCGAGCAGAGGAAGAGGAGACAAGCCATACAAGCTTGAACCTCTTAATGATCCATCTGATGAATAAAGACTCACCATCTATATTTTGTAACTGTTTATCTTGTGTCATCATTAGAACTGAAAGGTAAATGTATTTGGTCTATCAGTTTTAAAATGAAATTCTCTATGCCCCCCTCTAAGTATTAATTGTCTGCCTATTCAATCATCCGTTATGGTTATTCCCCTCCGATGCAAAAGAACTATATTACACATTCCCCTCCATTCAATGAAGTATCTTCGAGTTATATGTGATAACAAGAACTGTTGCATAAATATCTCATCTCTGTAATATGATATGGTAAAATAATTATCATGCCAGTTTTCATGTTGTAAATAATATATAAATGACATTATCATCCCTGTTCTGAGTCTCCGTTAAATATGTATCCCTTGCCATGAATTTCTTGCGTCAACGACAATATACACTGTCTCAAATATTAACCCCCGTCCACTACATAATATATATATATATATATATATATATATATATATATATATACTAGCAAAAGTACCCGTCGTTGACTGGGTTCAAAAATAGCCTACAGAAAATGGACTCTGATTTATGAAGTATGATAGGTTATGAAAAGGAAGGGGTGCAAAGAGATAGCTTTGAATTTGGTGGAATCAAAACCAAAGTAAAATATGATGAAAGTAAAAATAAAATAGATAAACCCCATAATTTATTATACCATACCTGTTCGCACTGAAACACTTATCACAAGATTCTGTGGATCTACATGAAAAAAATCATTGTTAAACTTTGTGATATATTTTCATTCTATGGACGTCAGGCGCGAACGAACACCCAATAATTTTATTATACCACATTTCCTCAAACTGAAACATAATTATCAAAGTATACTTACGCAGATAGATATGAAAAGTCTTTATTACCGTTTGTGCCTATTTCTATTTTATGGAGGCCGGACGCGACCGCAGACCCCACAATTTTATTATACCACCCCTATTTAAGTTAAAAATAGTATCATTATGCACATCTATATCAAAAACACTTTTAAACGTGTTTTTTTTATTATAATTTCTTTTATTTCTATATTTTGTGGACCAGGCGTGTACGCAGACCCCCCAATTTTAATGAATCATCCTTATGCCAGATAAAACATACCCATTCCTGTGTCTCCATACATCTTCTATCATTATATGTAATCAGTTTTCTATAATAGTCAACCATATAGGAGCATATTCGTAATCAGACACCCACACAGACGTTCAGCTATACACACACACACACACACACACATATATATATATATATATACTGTATTAACAAAACCAAGACATCCAAAAATTATACGAACCCAGTAAAAGTCAGTATATTACAAACAAGTCTATATATATATATATATATATATATATTTATATATATATATATATATATATTTATATGTTTTATTTCTTATTACCGTTTTATCTGTTTAGTTACACATGTTTCGGTTGCCGAATCATATTTATGATCCAGCAACTTTACAGACTTTACTTTTTATTTATAGATTTCATGAGTTTAAATTGTGTTTATTTAATGTTATTAGTTTCATTAAAACCTTAATTATTTTAAACAATTGTCAATACATAGTTATCCATATCGATATATGCGTTTTATATATTTTTATTAAAACGAATTATTATGCCCACTTAAATGATTACCTGATATGTCTATTAGATTTACTTAAAATAAATATATTTTTCTTTATATAATGCATTTAATAAAATATACCCCAATTCTGTATGTATATATATATATATATATATATATATATATATATATATATATATATAGTTGTACAGATTAGTTTCCTAGATGTAAATCCAATGAAACTCGCATGGTTATTAAAGGGTTCTCAAATGTATGTCAGATATATATATATAGTCTGCTTGTTATAAATAAATTATTGGTTATTACATGTTTCATATATATTATTGTTAAATCATTTCTTCTCTTGATTATTATATGTATCAACATGTATTATAAGCTGCTCATATCAACATGTATTATAATTATTATAGATCCAATGCCTATCTAGTTACTATATTGTGCTACATGTATATTAGATACTTCAAAATTAAAAAAAAATATTAAATATGAGTTTATTGCGATCTTCTAAACTAGAAACAGAAACATAGGGCTATGGAATGTTATTGATCTTGATCCGGGCTTAGTTTGTACGCATACAAACACCTTAAATATATCGTTAAATGTATAAATGCATATTTGCCAATGCGTAAAAGTAAGACATGTAATCGGGTAACTCTTTTAAATTTCCTTTTTAAATGTTGATATCTTAGCAGCTATTTTACCAGTAAATAATAAAATGGAATTATTTCTAGACGTGCAAATTTCTATATATCAAATTTTAAATCTTCAGACAAAATATACACTGCAGTTTCGTAGTAATCGTTCCACACAGAGGGTCACGCACATTTGAGTATAGGCATGTATATATAGGCATTATTAATTACACTGCAACAGTACTGGTAGTCGGTGCAATAGTATTAAACGTATTTTGTGTACATGATAAGCCAAAACCACAATTGAATGGGTAGCATGGTGCTTATAGATGTGAATGAATTGTGCGCCAGAACTATATTATCTAAATGTATCGGTCACGTTAAAAATGTGTTTTACCAAGTTGAGGCTAATAATAATTGTCGATTGCATGTATGTTCTTATCACTTAGTGATTAAATTACGTGCGTTCAGCGTTCAAAAGTACAGTTGAAGAAAACTGTACTACATGACATAGCCAGAGTTGAACATATTGATCGTCGATTTACTATTAATGAAAATCACTTTACTTAAAATATATATTTCATATAACTTTCATATCATAAGATAGTTTAACGTAAGATAATGTAACGTGATGCATATATCTATCTGTATGTATAATATAGTACATATAATTTCCTGAAAAAAACTTTTGATAACGCCAACATATAATTCATTCTTACATAGAATATCGTGACCTCATTAGACTGACTTCACAAGGAAACATATTTTTTCATGCGTGCTCATATCTTACATTAGCAGGTGTTTGACCATCGAGATAAAATAAACTTTGATGAATTTGCTAACGTTAAATCGAATTTAGGAACCCCGTGTACTGTGACGCGTTATAATTTGATAAAAACTATTTTGTTAAATAAGAATAACTGATTTTGATGTTAAGCAAAACGTATAAAATGATGAATTGTCTTTCCGAAAGAACGCAACGCAGATTCTATGACCAAACTATGCCAGCCGGTTACAGTCCACACCATATCGCCTATCGTTTGATCGTGGCAAATACCCGCAGGGTTAGCTGCCACGCCAGGACAGAACAGCAAGTTGAATAAACGTTCACAAGACAAAACAAGTAACTCTCCCCGGCAACCGATCGAATCGCAACGGGTCATTAAAATAGCTGCAGTAGTATCTCACCTTCTTCCCTATTACATAAAAATGTTATCGAAATCATTTGTCAGTGTTCATTAATAAACTACAGAGCTAACTTAATGGCATTGATTCTCACAATGGTTTAAGGCGCGTTCAGACAACGTAAAAACAAAACAAAACAATCAGATCACGACAAATATAGTTCAGGTACAGAATTATGACTCAATGTCCGGTATATATTCTTCGAACAGCTACATTATAGATGAAAAAAGACTATAGATGGTCAAACATTTACTGGTTAGTAAGGTTGGTATTATCGCATGAAGGCGTTTCATGTGACGAGTATAAAAACTGGCCCTTTTATCAAATAGCGGAAACAGGTGAGACTTGGGAGTGTGGACTATCTACAATTCTACAAAGATATACCTAAATATGACAACGAACAACTCATTTCAGAGTCAGTCTAGGATGTGCCGTTCTGATCCTGGTATTAATAGAAAAAAATATTAATATTTATATATATATATATATTAATATATATATATATATACATATATTAATATATATATGCACATATATAGAGATATAGATGCATATATAGAGATATATATGGAAATATACTTCATTTCCATATAATATATACTGATCCCTATTTAAGACGCTCAACGTAATTACAGAGCAATATACTGAGTGAATGACTAAAGTCTATATTCCAACATTCATGACGTTTCACATCTTACAATATATTCCTTTAATTCAATTGGCATTTACAATTCTTGACAGTATCTTCATCGTAGCACAAATAATAGATATAATAATTTAGTGGTTGATTTTGTGCTACGAAATAGATAGTGTCAAGAATTGTAGATATCAACTGATTACAAGGAATAAATAGTGCGGTCAACATCATGAACTTATGAATAAAGACTTTTGTCATTCATCCCTCATATATATATATATATATATATATATATATATATATATATGTATATATATATATATGTGTGTGTGTATATATGTATATATGTGTATGTATATATATGTATTTATATGTATGTATATGTATATATATGTATATATATGATTATGTATATATATATATGCATATATATGTATATATGCTATATGCATATATATGTATATATGCATATGAATTTACATATATATATGTATATATATGTATATATATGTATATATATATTTATATATATATATATAATTTATTATTTCTATTAACATTTTTCGAAGTATTTAAAACCCGTTTACTTTGTTTTGCATTAAGACACTTGATTAGATCAAATAATATCCAATTTAGAAAATATCGGCTTAATAATATACATATTAATTTAATTATTTCGGAAGCCACGTGTATCCGTTAGACGGAAGCTACATACGATTCACGAACTAAGTTAATCGCCTAGAAACTGACTTTAAAACAGCTAGTATTGTGTTATGTGGTGACAATAATGCGCTATACGCTTTAAAAATAAACATTGGATGAACGAACCTATTTTAATTATCCTATTTCGTGAGGCGATAGAAAAAGAATAATCTCGTTTATTAAGATCGAGGAAACAGTATACGCATATCCCCTTTTGCTGTCTCTAAGCAATTATAATAATCATTATTAGCATATTGCCGATTCACTTGCTTTCCTCCCGCTATGCCAAAAAATAAAAGGCTCAGTTACATGTAAATAGATGCGTCATGAAATATCTCTTACTCAGACTCTGTTTATGCTCCGAGATGCGTCTGAGACTGAAGAGAATGTGGCTAATGATCCTTAGGTCCACCAGTCTGTTTTTAAATGTTGTACTGTTGTCACATCAAGGAAGATGCTCTTTGCAGCTTCCGTATTCTTCCTTGATAAGATTCAACACCTGCATAAATAACCTAAATCACGATGCTCTTTCATCATCCTTGCAACCTCTTATGAAAGAGAACTTGCTAGTCTCTCCCTATTTATGCCATTTTACCATCCCTACAACTTCTTTTTCTTTTTTACTATATAGACGTTGCGAGCCTCTTTCTACTTTAGGGTTATTTTATGTCACGTGCTCGGCTGAGCTTTAATCTATGCGTTTCGCTGCAAAAGTTCCCCCAAAACCGCAAGGCTTGCTACAAACACTATCACCCATTTCTTATACTCTCAGTTCTTAAATCTAAACACAAATTTCATGAGAGAATGCTACTGTCAAAGAACTGGCAACTTGTGTAAAACAGTTCCGCACGCCTATTTTCCTGCTGACTACAACCTAATCTTGATGAACTATCCCATTATATAATCAAATTCTTTCTAATTCCTACTACTATCGAACATTAACCTGTTGTCTCGGTGGCCACGTAATGCCCTTAATCGTTATTCTCAAATGACCTTCGGGATTTTATAAGTGGTAAACGTAAATAAATGAAAACAGTAATATTCTGTTAGTCTTTCATTACAGAATAACTTAACGACTATGATTATTATTACTATTTATTGTGTTGGGAAAAGTCAATCTATGGACACCATAATGTAGATCATGATAACATTTAATAAAATATGGTTTGTATATTTTTTAGATGACACTTGGCAATTACTTTTTGTATTATCTGAATTGTTTGAAATTCACACCGTTTTGGCCGATGTAACCTCCGACCGTCCTCAGGTGCATCCACACTGGATGTTATTGGTGAACTTTGAAGAACAGTGCATAGGCGATTTTTTTTTTCATTATCCGGGTCTTTTCCGTTTTTTTTTTAATGATGTTTGTATATTTTTGAGATTAGGTGTAATGATTATTATTTTTTATTGTTACATTTTTTTTATCTTGATTTTTTTTATTACCAAGACGTGACAATACTTCAAACAATACACAAAAAAATGAATAATTTTTTTAAAAGACGCCTTGGTTTTCCTAATTCGCGTTATAGCTTAAAATAACATTTACACGAATAAACGCGCAAATTAAACGACACATTTTAAGAATACTTGTTCTTGTTATTTTACTCTCCCCCATAACTAACCCCATTATTGCTTCAAGTCAGCCTTCTAACGGCGAATATTTGCAGACGGAGAGAAATTTAAAAGAGAACTATTTTAACATATTTGCAGCGCATTCGTAATTAAGCCTGTGTTCGTAAGCATTGTCGCATCATTTCCGAAGGGAAATCAGTCTTCATTCAAACGCTTCTTTACGAAATCAAATTCCCAGCTTCCCTAAAGAATGAAACTCGAAAACAAAGACGAAAACCCGTTCAACAGGTCGTATCCAGAAGTTTTTTAGTCATTTAGTTGTGCCATACAAAATTACTTCCGAAAATATTACTTGCTAATTATCTCACGTGTCAGTAAAGATGACTAATTTGTCTCGACTCCAGTGATCGAGTAAATGCATTCGTTTTTTCAATGAGCGAGGAGGCGGTAACGGTGATGTGCATACCGACATGGACTTATGACGGGGAGGGGCCAAGTTTTTTTTTCTTATACATGGAAGTCACCACCTATCAAGGCCCGGAAGCAACTCGGGGATAAGGGTTATTGCGTGTACAGTAATCAATGGGATAGTATCGTAGTAATCCCTAGTAATGGCGATTTGATAAAGTGTCTTACTTAAGGGGGCGGTTTGTCAGGAATTTGTTTATGTTGGACTTGAAGACATCTAAGTTGTAGTCAGGTGGAAAACAGGCAAACGAAAGAGAGTTCCACTGACGTGCACTTCTAAGAAAGAAGCTTTATTCATGGAATCTACGTTTTGGTTTTGGAACAGATAAAAAGTGGGGAAAATTTCTGACAGTGGTTTCAGCTAGACGGGTGTTTATCGTGAAAGATTCGCGAGGAGGGACCAGGGATTTGATCTCAGACGAGCACTTGCTATGGAAGTAACGATGAAACAAAGGCAGGCTCGCTACGTCTCTTCTGTGGGAGGGAGGTTTCAGGGAAGAGAAAAGGGCATCCCTCACTAAACCACAAAGTCTATTTTGTACTCTGTCAAGGCAGAATAGGTGTTTTTAGCATATGTGGCAACAGTACTCCATCCTTGGATGTACTTGGCTTTTTGCAGACTTTTTTACAGTTTGCATCTTCCAGCTTCTATCATTTCAATTCATAGACATAGCTAACTTTTATGTGATCCTATCGTGTAAGTAACTGAGTCTACAAAGAATTACGAAACCAACAACTTAATAACGAATACCATATTACTCAGATTGCTGCATCTTATACAAAGTCTGTGCATGGTTTTAGTCAGCTCGTCCAAGTTGTGTCAAAACCGTAATGTAGATTTGGTTATATTATGATTATTATATCATAATAATCATTACTAATCCCTAATTTTCTATGGAACGGATGCTATCATAATCAGTTCGCTGCACCTTATTATAACAAAGTTTCATACAAAAGTTTATCCACATCAACCCAGTCGTATCTTAGATAAAGTACACGATTATACATACAGAACATCGGAAAAAGACAAAGAGAAATATCATACTGATTATTGTCTACAAATCACATCAGTGAAGACACTTTTTAACCTTTATATTAAGTAAAGGTTTCATCTACATACTTAAAAGTATATAGGATATTCAGACAAGTGGAAAACTTTTAAATCTGCTTTTATCCGAAAAAAAATTGCTGCTAACGGACAAAAATTGAAAACAATTTTACGCGGGAGTCATTATTTTGTTCTTTCTTTGCTGTTTTACGAATGCGTTGATAGTTCGCATCAGAAAATTACTTATGTTAAGAATAAGTAGGTGTGAAAACAGTTTTAAAATCGTGTTATGCTTTTCTAAATATTATCGTACTTGAGTCATTGTCTTTACGTTTTGGTTTCGATTTTAGCTCGAATATTTTTTGACTTACAAGATGTGAATTGTTCAGAAAAAATAATACTGGTATGCACATGTCTCAGTTTCTCTATGAATTATAATCTAATATTATGCATATATTTTAAGGCCAAGGAACTCACTGCTAATTAATAAAATGTCACACACTCCATACATTTTTTTGCATAGCAGTCATTGGGGAATAACTGAATTAATTAACTTGTATAGATTATTAACTTCAAGTAGCTCAGTATTAGTGCACTATCGTTAGTCAACGAAGATAATGCCTAGTTGTTCGCGAAAAAAAAAAAGAAACACAATTTATTTATGCAATACGATCAATTTTTTATTTGATCAATTAAATATGGGGTTCCGACTTCCCTATTACACACCTCACATAATCATATTTCACAGATTCTCTGCCTTCTTTGAATTCTTTATGCAACTTAAAAACTAATCCTCACTTAATGCAAGATAGTCACAAAGCAGTCTAAATCATTCCGTACGTATTTATTAAAATTTAAGAATAATTTTACTGCATATTATTCTTCTAAATTGTAATCGCGTCATGATTGCATTTTTGAAATTCAACCATCTGTGACAATCTCGCTTTAATAGGGTGTCTTCCAACTCTGCTGTAGCTGTTCATTAAAACCCGAACTTATATAAATATGTTAGTCATCTAATAAGATACTTAATTTTCAAAAGTCTCCGACAGTTCTGAATGCCTGTACAAAAAAGTATGGTTTTGTAAGCCCTGATTCACTGTCCCCACTGCAATAGAAGTTTTCAAACAAAGATTGGGCTTATCAGCCATATCCGTACCCACCGATGTAGACTCCCCTCACCCAACCCTACTGTCTTTCTTTACCTTTTGTTTGACTTCATTTATATGCTTATGAATTAATACTTTTCAACGCTAAAAACCAATCGATTGTAAGAACTAATGATATACATAGATTGCGAATTGGAATAGGATAAATATCATAAAGTGATTATGAATAATGATTGAATTACATCACATTTGAGAAACGGATTATATATTCAACAATTACAATGATCGTGTTACATCTGTTTTCCATTTCCTTTCTAAAACGATTGTAATGCTGTATATGTGACAGCCAAACCAGCTGCCAACATTGCCCTGCTATTTATTAGAACAAACCGAGAGTTCTTTTTTATTATCCTTGTTCTTCCTTTAAGTGCAGTTTTCTGGATCTCTTTTGCAATCGGTTAACCAGGAATATTAGTTCAGGATCTTTATTCACACGTCCTGAAACGCTTATAATAACTGGTATATTTGATATTTCCCTAAAATTCCAGTTTCTTTTCATATCAGACCTCCATTATAAGGAACACTCACTTCCACCTAGGTTGCCACTCTTTCTGACTCATTCCATACAAGTAGGTCAGGTTTCAGAGCAGCAGTTTAAAGGGAGGTTGTTGTAGGGATTACATGGCCGTAGCGTATGGTTTATGTAATTTTAAACTGTTTTTTTTTTTCAGATTGATATATTCAGGACTTGCTGCTACACTGGATGTTTAATTTTTACAGATGGTCCAGTGGTGGTACGTACATACTCCGTCATGTCCCGCCGTGTAGTAACTGCCCCTAAAAGATCTTGCCACTTGATATCAGATTACTCACATTTTCCAATTCCGTATGGCAGAACTGCATTTGTTGTCATTACTGATACCTGCTATCTTCTGGAATGCATTGATAATTAATCCCTGGCATTGAGCAGCCATTAAACCCTTTCCTACTCGAGGTTTATGGGTCCCCTTCCTGAGCCAATCCAAGGAACTTTTTCTGTCTATGTATTCCTGCGAGATCCCGCCCAAATTTTTTGCACGCTTATGTTGTTCCACCTCTTTTAGAATGTGAAGGTCTCTGTATATTTCTGCCGGATATTTCTTGCTTTTTCTGTGACAGGTTTTTTGATGTATCATCCTCATCTTTGAGATAGCCCTGATCAAAGTGCTTGGCCATCTGGGTGACTGATGTTTTCTGCTGGCTCTTATATCTTGAAGTTTGCATACTCTTTCGAGGGTGTGGTTCTGGGATCTTCTCAGATACTGGCCTGTACTTACTATAGTTGGCCTATGTTGGTGATTTAAGTCTGAGAGCCTCAGTCTTCCTTCTTCCCTGGACGAATTGTCTTAGTAGATACTTATTTCTATATATTATTTTATGAAGCGTTAGAAGATTCCGTGTCTTTACATCTAGCCGATCGATGTATTTTGTGACGAGTCAATTATACCAAACTTCTCTATTATTACTGATATGGCAAGCTGGTTGATGGAAGTTATTTTTATTTGTAAGCTGTGTTTTGCAGAACTTCCCCACGGCGTACATATTATTTACTAATCTCCTCCCTCATCTTGGCATGCTCTATGTTCTCATTTCCTAAATGCCAAGATACTTATATGGGTCGTGCTCTTCTAGATCTTTGATGTCTGTGCCTTCATGAAGCTGCATATTTTCTGTGTAAGCCTGATTCCCAACTCTGAATATACACATGTATTTAGACCAAAACAATATTAATTCACGTCTAAAACAAATGGGCTTGTGTTATGGTGATTTAAAAAGAAAAAAAAACAAAAAGGTAATTTCATTCCATGGGAATAATAATAGAATGAATAAATACAAGCCACGGTATTTTCTGTGTAAGATAGAATGTACAAAACAGAATGGGACGACCACGGTAGATTCTTAATTTGATTTTAACACTATAAATAAAATTACAATGACTCTACGAGACATTATTATGTTCAAAATCACCCAAATATCGTTCTAAAGATATTTTGCTTATGTATCACCTAAATCTCTTTAAAACAACAGAAACTAGTTTTGCCCTCTATACATCAATTTGTGGTATGACCAATTGTAATGAATAACTTTTAATGAAACTCATTTTTTAAAATTTCAAATCACTTTCAGAATTTTTGAAAAAATATTCTTCTTATGCGAAATATCACTGTTCACCCTTTGTTTCAAAAAGATTTGAGCATCAAATAATGTGTTTCGTTATAAATATGATGTCGATGAGTAAATAATTCCGTCTTTACTATTTCGCAAATTAACTTTTCCAAAATCAGATTATCCATCGACCTACAACAATTCAAGTTAAATAACATCATTAAAGACGGTAAAATTCGTTTTACTGTTTTTAAACAATTGGTTTCTTTAATGCAGTTACAAAAAATAGTTTTATTTCGCCGCCTACCAATTTCCATCAATAGTGTTTCTTACTAATATCTTCTTATCTCTGAAACACTCTTCGAGTAAATTGCTTTCCTTCAGACTACAGCAAAGATATCGTGAAACAAACTGCCAATAAAGACTCAGTATGAACTCTAGTTAGGGTAAAAAAAAAACATCGCTTTCTTCCACTTTGTGTAGATATATTTTTAAGCAACACTGTTTCTCTCCAAGAAATTAATTTTACATATACGGAATACCTTGTTTCAACATTACTCCACTGATGGCTAAACGCGTATTATGTTAATTAGAGAAGAATATCATAGTTTAGCAAATATTTTTATTCTATTTATTCTTCTATTATGTTTCCTTACTATTCAGCATTATTCAAGTGTCATTCGATCACCCATATTAGCTCTTCTTAGCGGTACATTTCGAAATGTTGTATAAATCCAAATAATACGTGCCTGATTGTTATATATGATAGGGAATTGCATAAGACGTATATATTTACATATATTTGCACCAGGCGTATATATTTAAATTTATTTGCACCAGACGTATATACTTAAATTTATTTGCACCAGACGTATATATTTAAATTTATTTGCACCAGGTGTAGATATTTAAATTTATTTGCACCAGACGTATATATTTAAATATATTTGCACCAGACGTATATATTTAAATATATTTGCACCAGACGTATATACTTAAATGTATTTGAACCAGACGTATATATTTAAATATATTTGCACCAGGTGTATATATTTAAATTTATTTGCACCAGGTGTATATATTTAAATATATTTGCACCAGGTGTATATATTTAAATTGATTTGCACCAGACATATATATTGAAATTTATTTGCACCAGACGTATATATTTAAATATATTTGCACCAGGTGTATATATTTAAATTTATTTGCACCAGGCGTATATATTTAAATATATTTGCACCAGACGTATATATTAAAATTTATTTGCACCAGACGTATATATTTAAATTTATTTGCACCAGGTGTATATTCAATTTTTTTTGCACCAGACGTATATATTTAAATATATTTGCACCAGACGTATATATTTAAATATATTTGCACCAGACGTATATATTAAATATATTTGCACTAGACGTATATATTTAAATTTATTTGCACCAGACGTATATATTTAAATTTATTTGAACCAGACGTATATATTTAAATATATTTGCACCAGACGTATGTATTTAAATTTATTTGCACCAGACGTATATATTTAAATATATTTGTACCGGACGTATATATTTAAATATATTTGCACCAGACGTATATATTTAAATTTATTTGAACCAGACGTATATATTTAAATATATTTGCACCAGACGTATATATTTAAATTTATTTGCACCAGACGTATATATTTAAATATATTTGTACCGGACGTATATATTTAAATATATTGACACCAGACGTATATATTTAAACATATTTGCACCAGACGTATATATTTCAATATATTTGCACCAGACGTATATATTGAAATATATTTGCACCAGACGTATATATTTAAATATATGTGTACCAGATGTATATATTTAAATATATTTGCACCAGACGTATATATTTAAATATATTTGCACCATACGTATATATTTAAATTTATTTGCACCAGACGTATATATTTAAATTTATTTGCACCAGGTGTATGTATTTAAATTTATTTGCATCAGGCGTATATATTTAAATTTATTTGCACCAGACGTATATATGTATATATATATATGCACCAGGTGTATATATTTTAATTTCTTTGCACCAGACGTATATATTTAAATATATTTGCACCAGACGTATATATTTAAATATATTTGCACCAGACGTATATATTTAAATATATTTGCACCAGACGTATATATTTAAATATATTCGCACCAGACGTATATATTTAAATATATTTGCACCAGACGTATATATTTAAATATATTTGCACCAGACGTATATATTTAAATATATTTGCACCAGACGAATATATTTAAATGTATTTTCACCAGACGTATATATTTAAATTTATTTGCACCATACGTATATATATAAATTTATTTTGCACCAGACGTATATATTTAAATTTATTTGCACCAGGTGTATGTATTTAAATTTATTTGCACCAGGCGTATATATTTAAACATATTTGCACCAGACGTATATATGTATATATATTTGCACCAGGTGTATATATTTTCATTTCTTTTCACCAGACGTATATATTTAAATATATTTGCACCTGACGTATATATTTAAATTTATTTGCACCAGCCTTATATATTTAAATATATTTGCACCAGACGTATATATTTAAATATATTTGCACCAGACGTATATGTGTAAATGTATTTGCACTAGACGTATATATTTATAATCGGTTAAATAATCTAGATATTATTATATTTTAGATTTAAATTGTAGAAAAGCTTCCACCTGTCAATGTTAATGTATGTAGGCATTCGTATAGTCATATTATAAAGAGATTATAGAAAATAAACATTTATTTTTAATGCCAATATTAGCAGTATATACTTCGACAGTGCATGCTACGTAAATATAGCTAGGCAGTAGTTTTGAAAAATATATACGACAATTAAGCTGCACATCCTCGTGAGGATCAAACACGGAAAATTCTCAAAGATTAATTTCGACATATATTTTCTAAAAAACCCAGAATGTACTATATATACATATATACATATGATATCTATTTTGAGATTTGTAGAAAATACGAAAATTCTAAAAACCAGCATCATGTCCTATGCAATATTTTTAAGGTAGACATCTTTCTTTGCTAATCTGTTAAGCATGTCCAGAAAATGTGTATGAAAGAAGGTATTCCGCTTTGGAATAATTCGGGTGAAATAATACATACGTATACTTCTAAATCAAATACAGAAGGTTGAAAATTGTGTTTTATTAGTCCTCTATCTAAAGTTATCTTTTACTGTTTTCATATTTGCAGGTGATGCAGAAAGAAACAATTTGGCGTTATTTCCACACCGTCGAGGATTCAGCTGGTCAAAATAATATGAAGTGCGATTTAAAATAATCGGGGCGTACTTTGCGATAAGCTAGTCATTTTGAAGCAGCACAAATGCAGGAAAACATTAACAGAAATTTTAATTGATCAATAAAGACTTCAATGTTGATTGGCCAAATTTCTGGAATGGTAGAGATATCCACAAGGTAAGAGAGATCGATATTGTACGGCCATTATTCTTGAAAATTATACAGTTTACCGTGACACATTTGTAAATCAACCTAGAAAATCAACACTACGTTTTACATACAAAAATTGGCACTTAAAGAACATGAGTTTAAAGGACTACTCATGAGGAAGTTTATCGCTTATCTTACAAAATTCGAACGTATTACAGTGTCGGAAAAAATCAAACGTCTTTGAAGATATAAGTAAAAACGTTAAACATTCCCCTAGATTGTCGGATTTAGCTTTCTTTCTTGACAAAACTCATTGCCACGTGTATTTTCATATAAACATGAAAAATATGCGCTGTTCGATGTACATTTTAAAACGAGCGGAGAGTGTTCCATCGGACGAAATAGCATGATCAGACCATACTTCTTTGGGAGGAAAAATGATGAATAAATCTGAAACCTGTCATGTAAAAAAAAAAATATATGTTATCCTTACAAATCTTTAGAATTCGGCCGCCAGTATTTACCAAGGAATATATTAATTTCGCGCTGTAACGACTTCCTACATTAACCTACTTTTCTGAACTGAGCCTGTATTGCTAATTTCTTTTGGGTTATATTCAAGGATAGGATCAATCACAAAAATATCCAACACCATGGCACGTTTGAAGGACAATTTAAGGAACGAAATCAGTTTCATACTTGCTGATACACGGCGACAAGTTAGCAACAATTTCAATGTTCGATTCTTAGCAGTTATACTGTAAAGATGTATCTGGAAGAACACTGTGCCTAAACCTAAATGTAGATTCTATGAAAAAAGTTTTTTCTTGGAACTTCACGCCTGTGGAAATCTTTTCCGATTGCTTGCTTTCTAAATGAATACAATCTGATTGTCTTCAAGTCCAACGTAAACAAATTCTTGAGAACGGCCCCCCTAATAATCCAATTTATAAAATTTCCACTACTGATTTTACTACGCTATAATCACATTGACGAATATATGCCCATTAATACTTATACTCGAGTGGCTTCCAGGCATTGATAATTGGTGATTCTTGTTTGAAAAAAAACACTGAAAAGGCATCAGCTTGGAACAAAACAATCTCGATCTATGCAGCTAATATTTATTTAAATATATTTCCACAACATACAACACTAACAGAAAATAAAGTGTCTTCGGATTTCCCTGTAAATAGTTTATATTAACCAATTAATTGCTAAAATCTTACAAAGATCGGATAATTATTTTTAGTTGCTTGATATTTCAATTAGGTTTATTCATTATAAAGTAAAAAAGCGAATGAGTTGCGTTTTCATTTTCAGACTTTAATTAGAACCGTTGATTTAAATTCGTATCTACAAGCGGGATATAAATCTAAGATACTTTATCGTGGTTTTATTTTTGATTTTGCTCTGTTTATCTTATCAAAATATTTCAAAACCAATCATGGGACATTTCTTATGCTGACGTAGATAAATAATTAGCATCCTGTCAACTTAAGTCTGAAGTATTAACCAAGAAACAGTGATACTTTTCAGATCACTAGTGACAGCGATGACAAGCTAAAAATATTATTAGTCTAACAATAATAAAAAAAGACGCGCACTTTGATAACTTCTGACGAAAAGCAAAAAAAAAAAAAAAAATGCGTTCATCTCTATCATCAAATCCGTGCCGAGATATCCGTTTACGATGCTTAAACCCTGTATAATATAATAAATAATCCGAACGTGTGTATGGTCTTTTATTCGATAGTGGGTGCTGGACAAACATCAACATCACGAGGAAGAGACGAGAGGCAACTGGACCTTGGTTCCTGAGGAGAATTTTGAAGATATACTGGATAGAAAAGAAAACAAGCCAAGAGGTATTAGAAAGGGCAAACGCAGGGATGCTATTAAAAATAATAGTTAGAAAAAGGATAAATGAGGTTCATGGGTCATATCTACAGAAAAAGTCAATCTGAGCAGTTTAGTTTGACATCGAAAGATCATGCGTATAAGAAGCAGAGGGCAACAGCGGAAAACATAGGTTGACAGTCTGAATAACTAAGAAACACAAAAAGCGATGAGCAACAATGAATTCATTAATCCCCAGGGATATATATATATACATATATATATATATATATATATATATATATATATATATATATATATATTATATGGCGAGCCATAGTCGCCAATGCCTTTACAGGGAAAGACACCACATGATGGTGCTGTTGCTGCTGCTGACGATGATGATGATGATGATGGTGATGACGAAGACGGCGACGATGATGATGATGATGATGATGATGATGATGATGATGATGATACGTGGGTAATATTTCACCCTTTTTTTCCTTTTTATATTTTATTTCTATAATATCTACTTTCCTCGATGATAAAAATGTTGCGTCTAATAGACTTTATGATTGCGTATGCCAGATTTTGAATGTGTTGTTCGGTCTAATATGTGACATAAACAATGTAGAAACGAAATAAAAACCGCAAAACATTGGCCTGTAAGTGATGGATCAGTTAGATGCACTATAAACCTATACAAGCCTCTCATTATCACCTCCTTTCTGCAAACCTCGCCGAAACAAATGTAGGTAATAATCCATTCAATCGACGCTCGTGTTCTATAGATTAAAATTCAATGGATAAAATCTTGTGCTGTTTCCATTTTTAATGAAAATCACGCTAACTTCACCCATTGTCCCGTAGTTTGTGATTCATATCTGTCGTCTCATTATTTTCGCTCATTTGTGCTTAGTTTCAGTAGAATCGCTACAAAATCTCCGAGGAATCAGCATATTACTGCAGTGTATTGGGGCGATGATGTTGATTCAGTAGATGATTACACATACTCCATATTCGAATTCATTTTCTTCCACAAGCCTTTTCATGTTTCCTCACCCAAGAACCCGAAGTCTTTCTGGGAACAAAATACCGAGAAATCGAATGCCAGCAAAAAGATTTTCAGTTCGTACGATATGAAGGTAATAATTGTAGTGTGTGTGTGCCATAACTTTAAAATTTCTAGAACGAACACATACTGAATTGTAATCAAAATATTTTGACAGTTTATTTAAATTTCAGCAACATTTAGCAGTCGTTGTCATAGTTGTTCAATAGTATAACGATGCATTTTACTGCTGGAGAATTTCAAACAGATCAGATCAAGTTGAAAACGGAAAATTGGAGGGAGAGAGAGAGAGAGAGAGAGAGAAAGAGAGGGGGAAATGAAACGAAATAATCCATTTTCCATTGATTCCGACGTCTGTTCCTGGGATTCAATTGCACACGGTGGCCGAGAAAAAGATTGAACTTGTTTTGTACTTACATTTACAATAATCAAGTCGAATTTCACCTGAGGCGCAAAGGAACGATTGTAAATTAATGACAATTCTTACATTGGCACGTTATTAAGTGTTTCTACAGCAATATGTCTGTTCCCATAACATTTGACCTTCTGCAGATTGGTACAATTAAGAAATCAGTGGAAAAGTTTACATTTCAAGGGAAGCCACTATCAGAGTAAAAACGTTCTCCGGTTTCAGATAACTACTACAGTATGTTCGTGGGTATTGGTGCTTGTTGGTTTGATCGGCAGTGTTTGTGGTGTACATTCATTAAATTACTTGTAAATCCATCGCCACAGTTATTAGTATTTCTCTGCATAGGAACCATCCAGAGTTATGCATTTTTCTCATCGTTTGGTGCAGCTCTGGAGGTGGGATCCTTCTATCGATCCAGTAGATATCTCACTGTTGATGCAATTCTCTATCTGTATAAGAGCCACGTACGTCCAAGGATGGAGTACTGTTGCGACATCTGAGTAGGAGCTGCTAGAATGGACTTGTCCTAACTTTATAGAGTTCAAAATAGACTTCGTAGTCTCGTATGAGATATCCTTTTCTCTTCCATGCAACTTCTATCTCACAGAAGAAATATTGCGAGTTTGTCTCTGATGTATCGTTATTTTCATGGAAAGTGCTCGACTGTGCTTCAGTCTATGGTCATCCCTCACCAAACTTTCACAAGAAACACTCGTCTAGCTGAAAACACTATCAATAATTCCCCCCACTCTTGATCTGGGCCTAAACCTTAACGTAGATTCCATGAACAAAGCTTGTTTTTGAGAACTGCACGCCTGTGGAATTGTTTTCCGTTTTCCTGCTTTCCAGCTTACTACAATATAGTTGACTTCAAGTCTAACGTAAACAAGTTCTTGATGAGACGTCCCACTTGTTAACAAATTTACCGAATTTCCATCACTAACGGTTAATATATTGTCCAATTTCTGCTGTACACTCTTTAACCCTTATCCTCGAGTGACCTCTTGACCTTGATAAGTGGTGATGCTTATGTAAAAAAATGTTATTGTGAAAGGTTACTGAGAAAGCCTCGTTTATTTTACACTATTTGTTAGATTTTAGATATGCATTACATTTTTACATTAGCTCTTATGTTCAGCCTCACGTCGTTTTTTTTTCTCGTACTTGGATTAAGATTTATTTATAAAGTATAATGTAGGACATGTATTAATCATAATTACAAATATTGCTTATATCTATAGACAAAAGATTTGATGATATTCTTTGAGAATAATGAAATAATTAAAACATTTATATGTTCATAATACTATTTAAATAACACGGAAATGTATTTTTACAAAAAGACATAACTTATTATTAATAAGACGTTCAGTCTTGTGAGACGTGATTTAAATATGAATATTGATTACTTTAATCGGTTTCGTAATGCCAATTTTGTTCAAATTCTTTTTTTACGTAGATCCACTACTTATTAAGGCCCGGAGGTCACTCGAGGATAAGGGTTTATGTGTGTACAGTAGTCAATGGGATAATACCGTAGCAATCGTTTGTAGTGAACATTTGGTAATTTGGATTACTTAAGAAAAACGGCTCATCAAAAACTTGTTTACGTTGGACTTGAAGACGAAAATATTGTAGTCAGCTGGAAAGCAAGCAAACGGGAGACAGTTCCGCAGGTGTGCAGTTCAAAGAAATAATCTTCGTTCATGGAATCTACGTTTAGGTTTGGTTACAAATATAGTGTGGGTGAAATTATTGATAGAATTTTAAGATAGATAAGTGTTTTCGTGATAGTTTGACAAGGGGAGGACCATAGATTAGAGCTCTGTTTGCCTGAACTACACCTTCGCATTATGGCAGCTAGTATTTGTATAGCGATAAAAGCCGATAGAGTTATCTGCATAAGATAAAATTAACCCAATTGTTCAAGTCATTTACAGATTATAAACGTTATATACTATTTACATATTTTTATGTTTCTCTTATCTATTATTTGGTTTGTCTCCACCTCACCATTGGAGAGTTAATTTAATATTTGGATATGTTTCTCTTTTTTTACTATGTATTTTACGCCATTCATTTACAATGTCTCAGTAGAACACGAGTGTGTTTGTCTGCAGTCTGTAACATAGAAAGGAGACTTGATATATAAGAGAAGAGGTAAGACGATCAAACTTCATATTTGAGTAGATGGAGAAAATAATGGCTGGGAAAAAATCTTACGGAGAGGAGTATAAAAAGAAGTCATATTATTAATGAATGAGAAACATTTTAATCAACAAATATGCCTCGATAAAGCTGATATTATTCTGGATAGCATTGCAAATTAGTTTGTTTGGCAGAAAAAGAAATAACGCACAACGAATGTGAATTTCTATGACAATACTACACATTATATTTTTAAATATAAATTTGTATTTCAAATAGAATTTTACAAAATTAGATAAATTAATTAGTACAAATAAATAGTCAGAACACAATAATGTGCTACATTGTGTAATAAAAATAGTGTGCTACATTGTGTAATAAAAATAGTGTGCTACATTGTGTAATAAAAATAGTGTGCTACATTGTGTAATAAAAATAGTGTGCTACATTGTGTAATAAAAATAGTGTGCTACATTGTGTAATAAAAATAGTGTGCTACATTGTGTTATAAAAATAGTGTGCTACATTGTGTAATAAAAATAGTGTGCTACATTGTGTAATAAAAATAGTGTGCTACATTGTGTAATAAAAATAGTGTGCTACATTGTGTAATAAAAATGATTAAATAAGATGTAACAAAACATCTTTATTTTACTCTTTCACTCCAGCACCTCTTTGCAGACGATATTTTGCTCTATCTATTTCGAAAAAATTTACACAATGTGTCGCAGATTTTTGTGCTTCAGTAAAGAACCGCAACCGGTAAGTGTTACTTAGTTATTCTGCACTTTACGCTTGCCAAAACGAGAAATGAAACATTTTAGACCAAATTGCTTATAAAAAAGCCAAATTCGTAAAAGTTGGCTTTAGAAATGTCAATCCGGCAACCTTTGATACGAATGTTAGATTGTCTTTCCTTTGTATGAAGTCGCGTTTTCCAAAGGGTAATATAACGAACAAACAAAACAGGGGGAAAAACACAGAATATTACACATATTTATAGACACATAAGTATTTTACTTTAAGAAATTATAAAAATCGAAAACGTTAGATTATCAGTTTTCTTAACTAGATCCCCACGTTAACCTGATCTATTTTATTTTAAATACAGGGTGGAACGATACAATTGTCGCCCTGGAAACTACATGATTCAATTTCCGTTTGATAAAAACCGGGTTTTGTTGCAGACAATCTACTAGTTGCTCAGTGTTGTACACATCCCAGCAACGATAGCAGCCTTCTATCATGCCTGAAATTGACACAATGTTCAACATGCGAGATTAGAGATGCGCCGCTATACGATTATCGGTTCACGTTATGATAACTGGATTGCACGAATAACAGAACCGTGCCCAGGATTATGAAAACTAAATTTTAAGCAGGAGTTATTGTCTAAATTTTAAGCAGGAGTTATTGTCTTTGGGTCAGTTTCAAGTTTCATGCTTCATCACAATTCGAAGTCGGCTTGAAAGTTTACACCAAAGTGTCCTGGATGGGTAAGAGTGTTGTGATTTTCTGATGTAATACGGTGGCGGCAGACAGCCCCTAGGTGTGTCACCAGGACTCAGCGTCAACCTACCAGTTTAAGGAGGCCCATGCTTTTCTTAAAAAGGTGTGCTTCGACTTCATATCCTTCTCTCACTGTCGCGAACAACGCCAGCATGATCTGTCACCGCAGCTTAGCAAGCTTTGTCGCTGCCATCCGCCAAGTATTAGCCGAGTACTCGATGGTGCTGGTGGAAAAGCATGCTCCTAGTTCCGGACCCATATCTAGGCGGTGATTGAAGTTGAAAGCAGGTACATTGAAGAGATGTCATTTCTATTACATAATCAAGTTACCTGAATCGATTTATTTCAAAAAAAGTTTATAAATAACTCCATAGTGTTGTTTTATTAAGGGCGACAATTTTATAATTCAACCGAGTAGATTCACAATAATATTTAATTAAATCACCTTAAGCCAAGCATAATGCCGATATTTTTCGAATAAAATGCTTCTTTTTAATTGAGGAAATATGTAATTTAATGCAATAAACGTTGTCAAACATGGAATAGTTAGATTTCTAGAGCTTGTGAACGTGAATCAGCTTCGGTTTTGTTAAATGGTGTTTTAATTTTAAATAGTAATGACTTTACAAGTGTCTATATATTTGTGTCTTCCATTATGCTATGCCAGTTATCAATTCTTTATCTTCTATTCAGATGTCAACAAGGTGTACTGTTGAAGTTTCAATAGCTAAGCTGAAACTTCCGCACAGAAAAAACAAAGTTTCCCAACCAGATAACATATTATTTTGTTTTATTTTTCCTGGTGTGTTTCTAGTGTAGGTAAAAGAGTTTGGCTAGTTTGCCAATAATAGTCGTATAATTCATTTTTTCTATTTAGAAAAATCAGTGTAACATCACTGCAATAGTAAAATTAAGAAAACGAAAGAAAAAAAACTTATTAATAAAAAACAATAGTATTTACTGATTCTTTGCGGAGATTTTGACCAAGATCAATTTACATCAACTTGATTGCTATGTGAAAAGTATTAAATTTTTCCGTGTAAAAAGTACACAAGGTTTTATCTTTATCATAAAAAATAATCACCATATCTTGGGAAAATAGATGACATAAAACAAGGGAAGTGTCTCATTAATACTCAAAACATAGAGAAATTTCATATTTATGTTTGTTAACGCACTACTTATTACAAAATAGGCAATAGTTAGGCACTATTTATCTCCCATTGGAACTCTTCGGTGTTTTAAACCAAAAATGTTACATTTAATATTTTTTCTAGATTATCGTTTTTCATGATTTTGGAATACATTCATGATTGTAACATGCCAATTTAGTAGATACCATTTGTTTGACTTTAAATTCAATATAAGAAATTTCGAAAATCGCTATAAGAGTGTACCTGCAACGTTGAATCTAAATATTACAATATATCATATAATAACAGTTATATTTTCTAACGCGGTTTAATTTAGATGAGTTCAACTAAATTCTCTTCAAACTGCTTCTTTTTGGTTAGCATTATACAAAAATAATTCGATTCCTTAAAGGGCAAGGGGATTCAACTGACGCCAATAAAATAACCCCTTCCTAAATGGCGGAGGCTCATAATTTAACAACAGAAAAATCGAAAATTAAATATTCTCAACACGTAAAAGCCACGTGTTGTATTTCCAATTAAAATGTTGAACCTTCGTCAAACGCCTTCAATGACAATTTCCATTCATTTTGCATTTTCTTTGAAAAAAATGAGGAGATAAATAAAGCATGGCAAATTTGATTTAATTTATAAGTACTGTCATTTTTCACAATGTCCAATGATACTGACAGCCTCCTTATATATATATATATATATATATATATATATATATATATATATATATATATATATATACACATATATATGTACATATATATATATGTATGCAGGTGAATACATATATATTTAGATATATATATCTGTATGTATCTAGGTGAATACATATATATTTATATATATATATATATATATATATATATATATATATCTCAACATATAAATATACGGAGCAGAACAATAAAATAAAAGACATGAATCCATTTCCGTTTGAATACATCATTTTTCTATTTTCTTTTTTTCAGATCATCGACTTGTTGGTAAGTTGTGTACAAATCCCAAGAGCGATAGCGGCCTTCTATCATGTCTTATAGTGGTACAATTTTCAATGAGCAAGATAGGAGATGTGCCACTGTACAACTCATGGTTACAATTGCTCCATGTTGTGACAGCATTACGATTGCCAGCACTCTCAAAATGTATCACTTGCTTGCCACGAATAACAACGAAGTGCCCACTGTGATGAAATCAAAGTTTCCGGCCACGGTTATGATCTTTGATGCGGTTTCAAGTAGGAGCCATATCTGCCACCTCACATCTTAAATGTCGGCTTGAAAGTCAACACCAAGCGTACCTGGATATGCTGAAGAGTTTTGTGATTCCCTGAAGCACTCAAGTGGCGGTTAGCAAAACCTGGGTGTGTCAACACAACTCGGCACCGCTCTACAAGTCCAAAGAGACCTACGCTTAGCTTCAGATGGGATTACGACGACTGTACCCTTCTCTAATTGGTCCTTCTCCTCCTCCGACCTAAACACGCTGGACTACTTCGTTTGCCCATACGTCGAGAACATCAACAACTTGACCACTCACAACACCAAAACAACTAGTATTCGCCGATCTCCTGATAGCACTTGTGGAAAAGGAATGCTCAGTTTCGGACACCTAGGCGGTGACTGAGGCTGAATGCGGCTACATTGACTAGATATCAGCTCTACTACATAATCAAGTTTAAAAATAAAGTAGTAGCGCTGTTTTCTTTAGAATTTTATCGTTTCACCGTATGAATCCATTGGATCATTCATCGGGATCGGTGCAAATTCTTTAGACAAGGATCAACTAGACGTGCACAGTCAGTTTATTATACGAAATATAAACACAAAACCCAAAATCAACCAATCATGTAGACACAGTGGTTCTTGCCAGATTGAAGTGACGTAAAAAGTAGCCGGGTACCTACCAGATAGGTGACCATGTGGAAAAGCTAAACGATGTATACTTCGTGCCTAATAGTAGAAATTTCCAGGTGTGTAGCTGGGGGCGCGTTCAACTCACCGCCGAATCAAGATGTAAAGCAACACGAAACTACCGCTTACTGCCGAGATTATCATGGATCTACAATTTGGAGAGCTGAGACGGTCGATGCTTTTAAAACAGCACGCTCGCTGCATACACGCATATTTTCATTCTTACTTCTTATTTTATTATATAAAAGTTGTTTTAATGGGGAACAAGACAAAAGATTGACTAAGTAGAAAAACTACGCACCATGAATGAAGATTACCAATTATTTACAATTTTTTTAAAAAACTAGAAACGCATATGTGTATTAATATACGCATTCAGGTGAAAACCTAGCAACTGATTCCTTAGCACATTATTTTGATTCTACAAAAAAAAAACGCAGGTGTTTTTAGTTTCGTTTTTACTAAATGCGTCCACTTTAAGAAATCTCTGCGTTGGCAAGTGTTGAAGATACACTTATGAATAATAATTCGGTATTTTAGAAGAAGATAATAGTTCTCCATTAATGCGCACCCCCCAAGCAAATTTACTCTCACCGTCCGATTTTGAAATATCATTTGGCGCTAAGTGTTCTCGGGAACCAAGACAATTGTCTTCCCTCAAAGAAAGAAAAGCCATCAATAAGAACTAGATATATTATCGATTTTCATTTCTTCTTCTTTTTTCTTCTCAACATTTATAAAAACGTTTGTGTATGTGTGTACCGTGGTTTAATTAATGGATGGCCGATGAAGGACCACTCGAAATCTCTTAGTTTTAATAGCACAGGCCACTTCAGTAACCGATCAATTGATTGCCAGGCTATTCATTAAAATCGCGTTATAAACACATACCAGGGAAAACGACTAGCGAAGATGAATTCAATTCTAGGCCCAGGAACGTGTCAGATAGGCTTTACATCAAATCTCATTTCATTCAAACCACTAAAATATGAGTGCTCTCTTTGTCAGTGGGTATTTACGTCTTTCTCTCATTCTCCTTAAATAAAATTTATTCATTAATAAATGTGAATATATATATATATATATATATATATATATATATATATATATATATATATATATAAATATATATACTAGCAAGAGTACCCATCGTTGACTGGGTTCAAAAACAGCCTGCAGAAAATGGACTCTGATTTATTAAAGTATGATAGGTTATGAAATGGAAGGGTTGTAAAGATATAGCTTCGCATACGGGGGTATCAAAACCAAAGCAAAATATGATGAAAGTAAAAATAAAATAGATAAACCCCATAATTTATTATACCATACCTGTTCAAACTGAAACACTTATCACAATAGTATGTGGAGCTATATTAAAACACCTTGTTAAACTTTGTGACATATTTCCATTTTATGGAAGTCAAGCGCGAACGAACTCCCCATAATTTTATTATACCATATTTCTTCAAACTGAAACATAATTACATAAGTATACTTACGCAGATAGATATGAAAAGTCTTTATTAAAGTGTGTGCCTATTTCCATTCTATGGAGGCCAGCGCGAACGCAGACCCCACAACTTTATTATACCATCTCTATTTAAGTAAAAACATATTTATCAAAGTATACTAATGTACATCTATATCAAAAACACTTGTAAACGTTTTTTTTTAATTTTTTAATTTTTCATTTCCATACTTTTTGAACCAGGTGCGGACGCAGACCCCACAATTTTAATGAAACACCGGCGTGCAGGATCAAACATAACCATTCCTGTGTCTCGATACATATTCTATCATTATATGCAATCAGTTTTTTTTTAAATAGTTAACCATATAGGGGCCTATTCGTGACCAGACTCACACACACATTCAGCTTTATATTATATTATATATATATATATATATATATATATATATATATATATATATATAATTTTGCTAGTTAAATTTTAAATTCTGAAAAAAACAACATGTAGACACATATATTCGAGTTTAGAATTTATTGTTTGACAAAAGGAATATATAGAAGAGGTAGTATTAATTTCCTTAATCCATGGATTTTCAATAGTGACTAACATCATCAGAGGAAATGAAATGCGGTAAGCAAACTGTTCAGCTGTTAATACACGATTGTTTGGCTTTTCAGCACAATTACCTGGGCAGTCCATTATCGGAAGAGGCATAATGTCCTTCCGTGTTATAAATCCAGGTGGGCAGAAAATAGGTCCAGGGTAGAAGTTAATATTCCCATAAAAAAGGGGTATTGCTCTTTATTGATTTTTCGAAATGTATAAAGAGCAGCCGTATTCGTTGATGCGTTGAGTAATGTTGTTGTTTTTTTTTCAGAATTTAAAATTTAATCACCAAAATTATATATTGCTCTATTCTTAAATATTGAGCTTTTCCTTTTTGGCTAGGATCACCTTGAAAGTATTACCTCAAGTAATATCTATCAGGATTTTCATCTGAATTCTATCAGTGTCTTATATATATATATATATATATATATATATATATATATATATATATATATATATATATATATATATATATAATTACTTAATTTACTCACATAAAATTAATATACGAAAGTATAGATTTACTTCAAAAGTGCTCAATACGTAAGTAGAGCTAGTTAGTAAGTTATAACATGTATATGGCGATTAAGCTACACTGAATATTCAGGCTTATGCGTCAATTCTGTGTTTGTTTGTCGTTTTTATATTCGCATCATCTATTCAGATTAATACATTTTTCTGTTGACCAAAAGTCCGCACATTATTGTTTTTATAAACGCGTACTTTCAACAGTGGACGATCACAAATGTAATCAATAAATAAAACCTTATGTGGGAGTCAAAGACAAAACATACGGCAGATATACCCGGCGTTGCTCGGCATTAAATGTAACGTTACATTCTTTTAAGAAAAATAAAAATAAATAATAAAAGATTACATAAAAGAAAATACATATAATACACGTTTAGAAAGCCAATTCACAACGCAGAAATTATTTTCTTTTTACTTGTTTGAACTAAAAAAACATAAAAAATTTTTTAGTTGCTTGAAATTTATATATTTCGGTGCATCATCATCTTCAGAATTTTCTTTAGTTTTATTTTGTATTTGTTTTGTTTTTTTAATTTTTCTTCTTTTGCTTCTTCTTCTTCTTTCTTGTCATGTTCTTGGTTGGAGAAAGAAGATCAGTATCTTCGAGACGGTTCCTGGCTACAAAACATTTACATGAGTTGTTTGAGTTCCGTTATGGGGTGGGTGAATTAAATCTGATTTAAAGAAAAATACGTATTATATACGTTTAGGAAGACGATTCACAAATTTAATCAACGCTCCCGTAATGGAACTTAAACCACTTATCTTCTCTATCTCTTCTCTATTCTATCTTCTTCTATCTTCTATCTTCTATATAAATAAAATGAACTCATTTTTTCCCGTGGGATTTTGACCTTAATAGGATTAAAAATCAAGATATTTCATGCAAATATAATATGCACAAACGGCAGAACAATATCTGAGGTGTGTTATAGGCTTATTATTTCTCAAATTCCTCGATAATCTTAGATTTCTATACTTTTTTCTGCTGAGAAGTCACGGCCAAAATCGGTTAAGATCAATGGAAGTGGTAAAATATTTTCTCTCTAATAAATTCCTCCTCCCCCTGCCACCACTTAACACCGTTTGGGGATCGTTCACAAGGAGCAGTTTAGAAGAGAACACCGGTTTGGCTTCGTAGTTCTTTCATGTCAAATTATTTAAAATCACTAAACTAAGCTGCAGTGCTCTGTGGCGTAGTGGTTAGCGTGCTGGACAATTCACCTTATATTTTCACGTTCGCGCCGACCAAACCGTAGTCGTTTTTTTTTTCCTAAACAACTGGAATGGACTTTTCTTGGTGGCCGAACTGTTAACGTTGCGGATGGTTTTTTTTTTTGGTTTTTTTTTTCACACTTTATTTTCCTACTTTTACTCATGACTCCGGGTTTGAGCCTTCCTACTTACCTACCATAACATTTTTTAAAACTCCCCCTCCCCGTCCGGAAACAAACACTCGGGCAACGCCGGGTACCCCCGCTAGTATAGAATATTAGAATAGAATGAAGAATCATAAATGTTATACCAGCCTTTCTATGCATAAGGGAAATTACACCGATTCTCACTATATATATAGTAGCAGTAATGTCTACACCGGTGAGAAGGAGCCTATATGGGCGCTAGTCACTTCTACCGTTATTCCTACCTTTGTATCAGTGATGTTAATACACTTCGTTTGTTAAACCAACCTCGACTTGATTTTGTTATTTTACTATTGGGTTACAACACAGCAATAAATACTGTAATGTATTCATTATTTTCTGTGTAAATGTAACGTATGTAACATAGAAAAAGAATAGCCTGAAGAATAAACACAAATTGTGTAAAAGGCAATTGTTATTCCATAATCAATTAGATCTTTACGTTACTGATGTAAGTACGAGTAGATATTAAAACCGAGTAACATTCCCAACTATTTGCTTTTTGAAAGATTTTTAGGGATCGAAAAATTAAACCGGAGGCTTTTTAAGTTTGTTTATGCTTTAAGATAGTTCGTTCCTCTTGGATAAAAATCTCAAACACTGATCGTATTTGAGAGTTTAATTTCTGTAACATAATCCATATATATATATATATATATATATATATATATATATATATATATATATATATATTAAATTAAACTGTTATTTAATGAATTTCCAAAAACTCTCATTGAAATGAAATAAAGTGGTTGAGTTTCATATCAAAGAATTTTTATTATTCTAAGCAAGACAAGAATGCTTTAGAAAATTAATCTCCTGAACCTATAGGGTTTCGATGTCTACCATCTCTTCAGAGGAGAGAAAT